>NW_028255751.1:0-45000 GCF_964263255.1 Lissotriton vulgaris | reverse complement strand
ATATTTACTCTCTTATACAATCCCTGATACAAGTTCACAATGATCCATACAGCCACTCACACATTCACTGGCTCTAATGCACAGTTATTTATATATGTCAACTCTCACATGTACTGTGTTTTACATATGTACTTACTTTGACATGTAGCACTGAGATATCCATTCACTCACCAATACACTCATGCACACAGTCAACCGCCCATACAGCTGTTTCCACATGCACTTTTGAAACCATACATCTAGTGAATCAACTGCTCACACATCTATGCACAGAGTCATACACCTCCCAGCCACCCACACACACACTCAGTCTCCCATACAAATACTTGGGCAACCAATCAATAACCCATATAGTTACTCATATAGCTAATTTTCTACACATGCAACAGTTTACAGAACAACAGACATATTGATGCACAAATTAAGACAGTTTAGTCACTAACCCATGCACTCAGTGAGACACATTTAATCACTCACTCATACAGTCAGTCATGCACCTACTAAATCCTTCATCCAGACACTTATACATCCAATCATTCTTCAATATGTAAGACATATTTTAACTTTACAGAAACATACAGTCACTGGATGTTGTCATCAGTGATGTCATCAGTGATGTCATCAGTGATGTCATTTGAGATGTCATCAGTGATGTCATCAGTGATGTCACTGACCATGTCATGAATGATGTAATGTGTGACATCATCGGCAGTGGATTGCGGGTGCGCGATATATAGTTAGTGCAACTAACTATATATGGAATTTCAATGGTTTTATGCGAGTAAAATAAGGTTTTGTAAATGCTAATCCCTAACTATATATGGTTTATAACCTATGGTTTTTTCAGTGAATTTTTAAGGTTTTGTAAATGCTAATTCCTAACTATATATTCTCTATAACCTATGGTTTTTTCATTGAATTTCAATGGTTTTTTGAAAGCTAATATCTGTAGCTGTAAAATATATTCTTCTTTAAATCTTAAAATATATTTTACATGTTTTTTATACATTTTTTTAAAAAATATTTTTTTGTTTCGCTCCCAGTCCGCGAACCGGTCAGCTCCCCGTTAGCTCAATTTAAAGCCGCGGCTCGGTCCGCGAACCGGTAAACGTTCCTTTAGCGTAACTGTTACGCTAGCATGACGTTTTGCGTTGTCGCGTAATACGTCACTGGACGCGCCAAGTTAGCGGACCCGGAAGCGGACCGGAAAGCGGAGCAAAGCGCGAAACGTAAACACAGCAGGTCATGTGACTTGGTAATAACACTTTTCATTGGTTCATTTCACTTTTGGTTTCCTAATGATGTAATACTAGGTCATGTGATCTAAAATTAACACTTTTCATTGGTTTAGAACTTTGGCTTTTCCCAAATGATGAAAACCCCTCCTTCTTTCCTCACTCTGACTTTCATCTTGGTGAGAGAAAGACCCTTTTACATTCCAGAGAAATGGCTTCAGTTGTTGCTTCTGGTAGTGTTCCCCCACCACCACCTCCACCTCCTCATGGAAAGAAAGGACCACCTGCTCAACCAATCTTTGAAGAAGAGGAAGATCAAGAAGAGGAGGAAGTGCCTGAGTATTTGCCTGAGGAGCCCAGGAGGTACAACAGAAAGGAAAACTTCATCTGGCAATTTTTTTAATTTCCAGCACAGCAAAAGAAAGTCAATGCAAGATATGTCTTTTGTCGTATTTGCGATGAACGCCTTTCAAGGGGGACGGACAAAAAATATAGTTTTGGAAATTTTACAATGCACAGGCACATGAGTAGGTGGCACCCAAATAATTATAGTGCTGCTCAGCTTCGGGACTTACAACAAAATCCCCCAGCAATAGCCAGAAGATCAGTCGTGCCAGAAGTTTCGGGACCAGAAGCAAGGGAGTTGATCCCGAATATTCAAATGGACATGGGGGAAGTGAAACAAGTGTGCGTGAGGTGCAATCAAATATTATGCTACCGAGAAAGTAGCATTACTCTTATAATAAGAGCAATCAAAAATCATGTATGTCCAAAACGCCCCACAAAATAAATTCTTCTTTTTTTTGTTGCTCCTGTTGAGCCCTCTTCAATGAATCATTTTTGTTTCCCCCCTCCCCCCAAAAAATAAAAAAAATTACAAAATGTTCCGAAAAAAACAAAAAAATATAAAAAATGTTCAGAAAAATAATAAAAAAAATTAAAACAACAAAAACCAAAAAAAAAGTTCTTTTCAGAACTACCTCCCCATTATAAAAAAAAATTGGTAGAATTTTTGGAACTCTGCCAAGCTCTATTTTTTTTAGCTTGCTCCCAGTTCGCACTCAGGTACGCGAACCAGGAGCGAACCAAAAAAGATTTAAAAAAAAAAAAACAGTAAGTATAAGGAAAGGAAACAGACAGTTATGTTACAAGAAAGACAGCTATAGGGAGTAAAGAAAAGATACTGTTAGCCGCAATTCACTTCTGATCATGTCATATATTACATCATTTTTTACATGGTCAGTGACATCATCAGCAGTGGATTGTGAGTAACAGTATCTTTTGTTGACTTCCTATAGCTGTCTTTCTTGAAATATAAATGTCTGTTTCCTATCCTTATACTTACTGTTCTTGTTTTAAAAAAATTTTAAGATCATTCAGAAACAGTAACATTAATAGAGACAGAATGAGTGAATAAGAATGAAGAAGTATGAGAAGAGAGGGACTGAGAAAAATACTGGAAGGAGTAGAATAATTAAGTAATCGAGAAAGGAATGAGAGAAGTAGCAAACACAGGAAAGTAAGGATTAAAGAAATGAAGCAGTAGAACTAATAGATGTTAAATGTGATAGAGTAAATGATTGATTGAGGGTGACGATAAGGTGTGTCCTCTCTAAACGTTTGTTTAAGGTGAGGCGTACTCAGGGTTGCATATCAAATTTATGCTTGTTGAAGAATACAGAGGAGATAATACATGTAAAGACCTACCATTGTAGTAAAACATGCCCACTTATTACATCATTCATGACATAGTCAGTGACATCATCAGCAGTGGAATGCGGGTTAAAAAAGTTGAAAACATTTACCTTATAATTCTTGTTAACTTTTAAAGAAAATTTTTCATACTTTCCATCTGTAAAAGAGAGAACAAACATTTCCAAAAATATTAAAACATGTATTTAAAAATTAGAAAAAAGAAGGGAAAAGGTTCAAGAAGAAACAGTTTTTCAACAACTTTGACACTTACAGAAGCCTCTGCTTCTCTACGACCCCTACACAATCCTAAAGATATTTATTTTAAACAAACAGTATCTTCATGCTGATGAAGTGAGGCCTATTTTGGAACATGGTGCTTCTTTTGCATTGCTGATGTCTCACAATAGTGATGCAATAGCAGCGCAAAAGAGATGTAAAGCCATCATAAAATTGTGTGTAACATTGTAAATGATTGTTTCAGGATGCAAATAAGATGTGTCCTTTCAAGAGGTTTCTTTAATGTGAGGTCTATTCAGTTTTCAAAAAAAAAACAGTACCCAGAAGTACTGCACTGTAAGCATTAAAATTGACACTTACAGAAGACTCAGTTTCTCCATATCTACCTCACATTTCTAAATGTATATCATAAGTACAAAAAGGAGAACATTAATTATACATGTTAAATGGTTTATTTTTGCTGTTCTCAGAATGTATCAAATTTCACTTAAATCAGTGACTTGAAGATATTCATCATGTAACAGCGGGGAAAAAAAAAACACAATCAAAATGATTGTGTTTAAAAAACCCATACAACCTAAGAAATCTGAATTCAAAACTCCTTAAAATTAACTTACTTTCAATGACGTCGAAGGATGTCCTATGAACAGCGTCCACTCTGTTGTGCTATAAATATTTTCAGCCCGCCACTTTCTGAAAGAAAACCTCCATCGTTTTGAAAAATATGTTACATACAAGAAAAGACTTCTCACATTCTACCACATGTTTCCACTTGGCCAAATCATGTTGCAGCGATTCACAAGTCTTGTAATTCTTCCAATCAAATCCCGTCATTTTCTATTTTCGCAACTTTCAAAAAGAAAACATTTGAGATTATTTTCACAATCCTGGACTACTAATATCTTACCCTTCTTTGTCACTCATGTTCTCCTTTTCCTATGACACTGATACTGCTTACTATGAAGCAGACTTACTTGCATCAGGTTTATATAGTTGGATTTTTAAATTGACATTATAATTAAAAGTTTTGGACCAATAATCTAGACAGCATTGCAGACTTACATTCCCTCTACTTGATGAACCTTTTGCAATTCCTGATAGGAAATCCCAAGATTCTTTCTTTAAAATTTTGGTTTTAAAAACACCAGGTAAGAATTTTTAAGGTCAAACGGCAATTTTTTTTTGAAAGTTACAACGGAATCATTGCAGAATGACCAGCCGTTTCGAGACTTTAAATAAGCTGTATAATGTCCTGATGTTGTTGAAGGACCATCGTGATAGATAATTGCTACAGTTACAAAAGTCCTCCCTGATATTGACAGCTGAGAAGCCACAACATTTTTTATTAAAGTTGACAATTTTGATCCATCAGGCCTACATCGTTGGATCATTAAAATGACATACTGGCCATATCTACGTATAAATAATGTTGACATCATTTCAGATTTACATTGGCTACACTCCATGTTGTGATCCGCTGCATTTACTAGCTTATTAAAGGATACTGATTTACTGTCTGGCAAAGTTAAATATATAAATCTTTCTGAGTCTACACTAGTAGTACTTGATACCATACAGTTGTCGCAGACATGCTGCCATTGATAAGAAAGCCCAAACAGGTGATCTACATCTACACCCTCATCTTGCAATACATCAAGCATATACATTAAAAACTCCTGACAATCTTGCTGATTATTTTCAGAGAAGTCTGTTTGACCTGAACATTCATCTAACAGATAACGAACTTCAGACACACTTTCTACTTTTGTTCGATCAGTGCTACATTTCTCGAAAACAGAATTCAACAAACAGCATAAAATTTGTTCTGAATTCAAGAGAATCTGTTCTTTTAAACTCTCTAGTGAAAAGAGAACATTAACCACTACATTTGCATAGCAGTTGACACCAGAACTGTTTTCAAATTGAAAACCGACAACATCTTCAACAGAATCCACTTTCTTTCTGCTAACAATTTTCGGTTCATTGACTTTTGGTCTTTTTGCTACAACCTCCCTACTATTACTGATATTTCTACGTTTCCGGCCTACCACACGTTTCTCAAACAAAGGATATTGAGGCAAATGTGGCGCATACTCTCTTCTTAACCTATTGTATTCCTTAACACAATCTAGATCCGCACAAATGTTTGTGACATCACAGTCAATCAAGTACAATCCCGATAAAGTTCTAACTCGTGACAATGCCACATATGCCATACCCTCCTTGAACACAGAACTGCCAATATTCACCAATGCACTGTCTACACTTAAACCTTGCGATTTATGGATTGTCACCGCATATGCCAAGCAAACAGGAAACTGTTTACGGCGAACATATAAGTCTTTAACAAGCAAAAACCTAGCAGAACAACGACCAATTAGCTGTACTTCCTCAATGCCATCAAATTTAATTTTTATAAATTCTATTCCATCTCTATTTCTGTATTTCTCAAAATCAACAACATTACCCATTGATCCATTTACCAGATCTCTTTCAACATGTAAATTCCTTCTCAAAATGATTCGGCAATTTAAACACACATTCAAAGTCTTTTCAAAACCCGCTGTTTTAGATATAGTCTTCTCTAATGAATCCAATTTTGATTTCAAATTCTCTGACAAAATAATTGTTGATCCCATATGCTCTATTTTGTCAATAGCTTCAAGTTTCACAATCTCTTGCTTTTCTAAATTCAACATTTTGTTGTTGAAGATGGCACATTCTGCAAGAGTTGGCATCAAACATATTCCGGATTTCTTCTCAGTAATTTTCTGAAAAATATTCTCAGGCACAATTTCTTGTTCGGGATATAAATTTGACAGTAATCGTGCATTTAAAGCTTCTTTCCCATGCTCGGTCACTTTTCCAATTCTAATATCTTGTAGAATATTCTTGTAATCTTCATCCTTCGCCTGACGCATATTTTCATGCAGTTCAGCATAATTGAAGTTTAACCATATATTGACGTTGCCAATGCTCCGTAGGCACTTCCTGGTATCTTCATGCGTGAGTATTTTGAACACAGGTTGACCTTTTACTGGTGTCAGCTGCAGAAGATCTCCGAAAACAATGATGTGTTTGCCACCAAATAACACATCATATTCAGTTTTAAGTACTTCTTGCATTCTCAAATGCACAAAGGCAAGCATGACATTGGAAACCATGCTTACTTCGTCAATGATAAGTAGTTTCATTTTCCTCAAGACTCTTGAAACTTCACAGCAAGCATCCCCAGATAACTTGTGGTATTGTAATTTGTTGTCATGCTCCACTGGCAGCATCAGTAGACGATGCAAAGTAATACCTTTAATGTTATGTGCTGCCAGTCCAGTAGGAGCGGTGACAACACAAGACAGCGATGACTCAGTCCTTTCCTGCAAATAACAAGAAATTGCTTTAATGAGGAAACTTTTTCCAGTTCCCGCTTCTCCACTCACGTACAGTCGGACAGGCTTCAACGATGTACATGAGCACTCTTTCTTCTCATGACTTAATCCGTGCTCAATTTGCTTGGTAACTTCATCATATATTTTTCTCTGCTCAACGTTGAGTTGTTTTTCCAAGTCTTCTAAGTTAACTGAATCCTCCTGAGCATGTGCCATGGCTCTTTCCACTTCATTCATAGCAGTGGCAGCTTCATTTTCGATAATAGGTCCTCCAAGTGGATCTTGACTCAATGAAACAGAACTCTGACTGTCCTGAGAACTGTCTCTGGCAATCTCGGCTGCAATCGTTGCTTCCTGCTCAATTTCCAAAGTCAGCATTTCTTGATATTTGGGAAAAGCAGGACATTCTATGGTCTCCTTAGCAGCAGTGAAAGAGTCTTCGTAACAGAGGAAATCTCCAAGCAGTTCCTCTTCTGCACGCCAAGGCTTGAAAAGTTGCAAAAGTGCTAAATAGAAAAACTCCTTTTTTTCTGGAGATTCGCCACTCAATTTTCGATGGTTTACTAATTGGCATTTTCTTTGCTTGACCAGGCATCCCTCACTTCCAATTACAGCATACACTCCTTTCTCAATATCTTCTTTGATGTTCCTCTTGAATATATAATTTTGGAGAACCTCATATAGACAAACATTCTCAAGGTGACTGCTTCTATTTGGATAATATGTATCCAACATGTTGGTCTTCAAAATGTCGGTACTGTTTGGTTCCTTTTCTGCCAAATACTCAATTTCCCGGACAGGTTTTAGAACTCGATTTCGCGTTGCAGCAAGACCAAGACTCGCCCAAACGATACTCCTGGATTTGGCATAGAGACTTGCTGAAGACAATCGATCAGAACATTCGTAAGCTCCGATTTCTCGATGCGACAACATCTTCAGACTGAAACTGTACAACTTCTTGCTGAGGCTCTTTTCATGGGAAATGTCCTCCCACATATCCTTCAGTTCTGTCTTTTCTTTTTTGGTGATGTAAGATTTCACATACCGAGCCACAGCCATACAGTTGTCAGCCACAAACTGTATATCCATGTTAGCATTCCACATGGACAAAATCACTGGGTTGTAGTCATTGATGTACTTGGACTCTTCGTTCCTTTTCAAATTGTATGTATTTTTGGGTGATTTCCTCGTCACATTATGTCGCAGCGAAGACATCAAACTGTTCACTCTTCCTTTAGAAATCACCGGTCGTGGAAAGTTGAAACGACATTTGGTGTAGAACTTGTCCTTGTTTCTGAATTTACGACGACAGTACTTTCCACAACGATGGCTTTGGAAACGTAGAACTTGTTCTCTTAGGCTTTTCTTCTCCGTTGCGTTTGGAACAGCACACGTAGAATACTGTTCTATGAAATTCATCACTAAGTCATTCGGATCTGTTCCAAATTTAGGTGCATCCTTGATCCACAACAACATATGTATATGAGGAGCACCTCTTGCTTGGTACTCCTTTCTCCAGAAGAAATCCAACACCTCTCCAAGAGGTGGATTCTTCTTATTTGTGATGAAAGACATCATAGCTTCAAATCTATGATTGAAGTACCTGCATACATTCACTGGATCCAAAGAACACAGTTCTCCAGGTGTCTTGAATTCAAGGTTTTCAATATTTCCATTTGCCTCTCGTAGAAATTCAAGTAAGTCTTCCCAGCCATACTCGGCACAGCTCAGAGTGAGGAACCATGTCGGAGTTCCTAAGTTCCTCAGCATACATTTTAAATCACCATGACGACGGTACCAGTACTCATTAGTACCACGCTGACACGCCATGAGATTAATTAAGTGAGAATCCAATATACTGTCTTGGACATTGACTTTATGCATAAAATCACTTGCCGAGATGTTTCGCATCTGTATACCACTTTTTAAGATGTGGTTCACTGCATATGACAGTCCAGACAGATTGCTTTCAAACAGGAGATGAAACAAATAGGGAATGCATTGACGAAACCTAGGATCTTCTGCATACAATCGTAAAGTCCGGTATTCAGACGCAGGAATTTGATGAGGTCGCTCATCATATCTTCCTCCTTGACCTGTGGGAAATAGCTGTGGGAAACACCGAGCTTCCAAACTTTCCTCCCAAACACTAATGGTACTCCCTTTGGCTTGTTTCATTTGAAACAACTCAATAGCATTCCCCATGACTTCCTTGGAATACAAAGGATGAACACTATAATGTTCATATATTTCTTCACTATTAGACGCCTCTACTTTCTCAATTTGGCCAGCACACAAAACGCTATCCTCTTCATCACTTACTTCCTCTTCTGCAACATATACATTCTTATAGTACTTATTATTTTTCTTCAAATACAAAGTTGCATTTTTGACTTTCCTAACATCCACTAAATCTTGCCATATTTTCTTATTCTTTGTCGGAACCCCATTAACCAAGATAACCAGAGGTTCCTCTTCCACTTTTTCTACTCCAATTGTGTTAATGTTTTTGTTCAAATCTAGAGGCAAATAAACAACTCTTCCCTTTAATCCTCTCTGTAAATCTGTTGGAGGCAACTTCCCTGTCTTTGGCTCCATTCTTACAATAGCCTGAAAGGGATGGATACTTTGAATCAAAATAGATTCATAAGTATTTAAATCCTTCAATTCTGAAGGAATCTCAACCAATTCCAGATTATTATGAACTGCCCTAGCAGGCATCTGGTTTTGGTTTAATTTATTACAACAATAAGTACACACACGTTGGTCCACTCCCAAATCAAAACAATTTTCTACCATCAAGTATGTGGCAAAATCCTTCCATTCACTATTATTTTCCCTTTCAGTTTTTGCATATAAATCCACTAACTTAGTCTGATTCTTATAATAAGTGCGTCGACAACATACACAAGTGAAATTAGGCCTCTCACTTGATTTCATCTGAAACGTGGCAATTTCCTTCTGAAAATTATCTGTACTAGAAACCTGTATATTATCTTTAACATAACCCTCTACTTCTGGGTCAATTTGAACATTCTCATCTCTACTACCAAAGTAACAAAACTCAATTTCTTCACAAATATTCTTCACATCTATTTCAGAACCATGCAAAAGAGCAGCACATAATTGTTTAAGCATAATTGCTGGACTCTTAGCATAATACAACATTCTCACTAATTTTCTCACTTTATTATGATGCACTGCTAGCATCCTGAAATGATGAAAAACACTCTGGCATACTCTCCTGGAAAGACAAGCCAGTGAATGACCACGCAAACCTGTCATTTGTCTCACTCTGCAAGGATCTAAATCTTGCAACAACTTCATTTTCTGCTTCAAACTTTTCTTATTAAATGTCCGTATAAAATCACAAAGCAAATTGATGGAAACCTGTCGCACACTGCAAAGAGAACTACACTTCCAAATGTACACAGGACCCTTAGGACGTCTTCCTAAAACCTCATCACTTAGCGCCTCTTCTGTCTCTGTTGTCACAAGTTGTTCTTTTTCAACTGGACAACCATCCTTCACTTCATAAGCACGACCACTGGTGTCAACTGCAAACACCAAATCATTATCCTGAAAATAACTCTCCTCATTAAAAAATGCCTCACAACTTGAACTATGCATCCATTCTCCGGAAAAAACTTCACAAAAGTTAGTACGATTTACTACTCTCTTCCATCTACTTTTTGTTTTGAAATCAGAAATTACCTTGCTTAGTTTCCTAATTCTATTGATTACCAAAATAAACAACTTTCGCTTAATTTCAAAAGCATGATCAATAATTTTCTCTACATTTTTCTTCTTCTTATAAAATGCCGCTTTCTGTTGGCCTTTCTTAATATTTTTTAATAAATTAACTATTATCCTGTTACGGAACATTCGATTTCGAATGTCTTTAAACTGTTGTTTCCTTCTACTATCATGCACAGAGTTATCTCTTCCTCTACCAGTAACATTTTTGATGGGTCTTTCCTTTCCATTGAAATTGCTTTTCTTTTTCTGAACTGAAACATTTTTAGGATAAATACTTTTTTTTCTAAAAATATTTCTTAAGAATGATTTTGTGCTCTTACCCGGAGCTTTCTTGGTGTTTTGAAAAGTATTTGGGGAAGAGGACTGCTGCAATAAAACATCATCCTGCTGTCTTTGACGTTTTCTAGCCTTTCTAATACGATTTTTCGTTGGCATTTTTCAAATTAAAAAAAGATCTGCAGTTGAATCTGTGGAAAAGTATAATAAAAAATGTTATTAACCACTATTACCAAACAGTAAATGAATAACAGTCATCTAAAACTTAATGCCCTACTTATTATTTAACATAGCAAATCTTTTGCACCAGCACTGCATCACAAAAATGACACACAATGGTACAAAACAGGCATACAACAATCATAAATCACTCCCTAATATTTAAAATGATTAATTCAGGATGACGATAAGGTGTGGCCTATCTAAAGGTTTGTTTAGGCCCAGATCTTTGGACTGGGGTGAATGTGTGTCATTGATCCACATTCGGTCCATCACCTATTTTGTTTATTTGAGGTGAGGCCAACACATGGTTACAGATAAGATTTTCACTGAAGAAAACAAAAGAGAAAATACATGTGAAGGCCTACCAATGAAGTAAGTCATTATTTGAAATCAATTACATTTCTGGATATGTACTGCTAGAGCTTCATAGGTTGTTTTGGGTCATATTTATAAGGCATTTGAGTGTCTATTATGTTATTTTACCCTTTTTAAATGGAAAGCGTTCTTCATGGTGCAAATTTCTTGTAAATACGCTCCCAACTGCGGTTGGCAAATTTAGATTTTGATTATGCCCTTACACCATTTTTGGGACATTATTAACATGCCTATGTAACTCCCATGATCAAAATCTAAATTTGCCAACCGCAAGTGGGAGCGTATTTACAAGAAACTTGCCCCATGAGGTACGCTTTCCATTTAAAAAGGGTAAAATAACATAATAGACACTCAAATGCCTTATAAATATGACCCAAAACAACCTATGAAGCACTAGCAGTACATATCCAGAAATGTAATTGTTTTCAAATTATCGTTTTTAAACACAGCATATAAATCAATTGTATACCTGCATTCAAGAAGAAATGACTGAAAATGTCCTTGAGACACATGAAAGCGTTTTCTGAAATGCCCAAGCACCATTTTTGGGACATTATTAACATGACTATGTAACTCCCATAATCAAAATCTAAATTTGCCAAGCGCAAGTGGGAGCGTATTTACAAGACACTTGCCCCATGAGGAACGCTTTCCATTTAAAAAAGAAAACATAACATCAAAGACACTCAAATGCCTTATAAATATGACCCAAAACAACCTATGAAGCTCTAGCAGTACATATCCAGAAATGTAATTCATTTCAAAAATCTTTTTTAAACACAGCATATAAATCAATTGTATACCTGTATTCAAGAGGAAATGACTGAAAATATCCTTGAGACACATGAAAGCGTTTTCTTGAATGCCCTAGCACCATTGTTTGGACATTATTAACATGGCTATGTAACTCCCATAATCAAAATCTAAATTTGCCAAGCGCAAGTGGGAGCGTATTTACAAGACACTTGCCCCATGAGGAGCGCTTTCCATTTAAAAAGGAAAACATAACATCAAAGACACTCAAATGCCTTATAAATATGACCCCAAACAACCCATGAAGCTCTAGCAGTACATATCCAGAAATGTAATTCATTTCAAAAATCGTTTTTAAACACAGCATATAAATCAATTGTATACCTGTATTCAAGAGGAAATGACTGAAAATGTCCTTGAGACACATGAAAGCGTTTTCTTGAATGCCCTAGCACCATTGTTTGGACATTATTAACATGGCTATGTAACTCCCATAATCAAAATCAAAATTTGCCAAGCGCAAGTGGGAGCGTATTTACAAGACACTTGCCCCATGAGGAGCGCTTTCCATTTAAAAAGGAAAACATAACATCAAAGACACTCAAATGCCTTATAAATATGACCCCAAACAACCCATGAAGCTCTAGCAGTACATATCCAGAAATGTAATTGATTTCAAAAATCGTTTTTAAAAACAACATATCTGTTTCAGCTTACATAAGAGACCATGGAATGAGGTCCATGTACAACAATAACTTGTGTTACTGCATGCCAGAATGCTACACCGAATATGCAATTACAATTTCTCAAAGAAACAAAATCTATTTGTATATCACTAGAGACAAAACCACATTTTAAAAACACAGCTTTCTTCATCATTTTCTCCTTAAATCATACTATTCTCTATCTAAATTAAATAAATCTTTTCTCACCTTAGCAAATACTTTTTGAGTTTTGAAAACAGTCTCAGAAATACACCAAATTGTCTTCAGCAGAAGAAAAAGGATGCACTCCAGAGGCTGCAGCTATTGAAAGCACAGAAATACAGATATTCATTTCACATATCATATTAGCCAATCATAACTCTTCCCTCACTTTTTTCAAATCAAAACCCCTCCCCCCTCTGCCCTCTCTGCCTTTTTTCCATAGCAACCACCTCCTGGAACACCTCTAATGTTTGCAAATTCACACAACAATGTTTCAATTGAACTCTGAACTCTCAGTGCACCTGCGTATCCAGTGCAATCTTTCATTAAATGTTTCTTCCTTGACCATTCAAATTACATCTTTCAAAGAACACATCCATGCACCCTAACTTTCTGTTTTCAGAAATGGAAATGCACCAATCACTGCTAATGAATCATTAGCATTGGAAATCCACAGTTTTTTTTCTTTACAAACTCCTACTGTTTCAACTGCCCTTTCATTACCACACTTCATCTGACTGCAGAACAACCTTCTCCCACCATGTTTAAGGTCTGGATTGTTGGACATAGTTACATCCACTGGGCTCAAAGGTATGCTGAGAACAGAAATTTACCTAACCTCAATTTACAAGATGTGGAAATTAAGTGGTTGGGCCAAAGAGGATTAAAATGTCACCAATTGATACCATTGGTGAAAACCTTTATGCATTTGCCAAAACCTGACCTGTTAATAGTGCACTGTGGAGGTAATGATTTGGGCACTTTGACTGGGGTAGGTCTGGAAATGCTTTTAAAGGACACCTTTGAGCAATTAATGGCACTTTTTCCTCAAACTGCCTTGGTATATTCCAATATATGCCAAAGACAGAAATGGAGTGGTCCAACCAATTTTGTCCACAAATTGAGAAAGCGAGGAAGCATGTAAACAAATCTGTTTCAGCTTTCATGAGAGACCATGGAATGGGCTCCTTGTACAACAATAACTTGCGTTACTACATGCAAGATATCTACAGAGGAGATGGAGTTCACTTCTCAGATGAGGGCAACAGAATTTTCATTCTGAATTTAAGACTCTGCATTGGTACCTACTTATAAGTACCTAAATGTACCATAAACCCAAAAGCTCTTCTCTGAGCTACCCTTCATCTGATCACTCACAATTATTATTTTTTTCTAACTTTTTTCTGTAATTTTCAACAAACTACGCTCAAAGAGCGCTATCCGGTACGCGAACTGGAAGCTAACCGCGCAAAATTTAAAAAAAAAAGTTTTTTCTTCGCACATATGGTCCTCCTCAGCCACCCTCAGAAAACCTAGGGGGTCAAAATACTTGTACCGTGCCCCCTTCTACCCATTCAGAACATTATTTACCCTCCATTTTATACCTTAATTCGACCGAAACACAAAATGGTGGACTCCCGTTACGCTCCTAGTTCGCGGACCGGACCGCTTTCCGGGAAGCGGTCCAAAAAAAAGGTGGGAAAGTAATTTACAGAAAAACGACTAGAGACACTCTCACCAAATATAGATTAGCTCATACTACATAACAATCCCTTTCATTCTCACAAATTTGATTGAAATTTCATTTAGCCATTTAGCCTGTAGACCTCTCTAAGTACCGTGAGGTAAATTACTTCACAAAACACATCTGAAGTGTTGGAATTGACAACCAATGAAAATGTTACTTTCATTTTCTACTTTTATTACCTGACATTTGATTGGTTATATACCTGAATATATATAAAGGAAGAGAAGAAAACACAGCCATTTTGACTGCTACTTCTTGTTGTACATCACATTTGAATAGCTACCAAACACTTCAACTTGTTTCTAAAGGTAAGTTGTTATTTTTAAAACTGAAGTATATTGTGCACTATAACTTAATATGGTAGACTTTTTCTGATAGATATATACTATCCCTCTGTAGTAGTTATGTATTTAGAAAGACTTCTCTGTTATAGTTATGAATGGAGTTAGGCTTGTCTTGGTTAAATCACATACACTTTTTTATACTCCTATTTCCACTCTGATACTATACACTGCCAAAAGAAAAATTCACTGATAAAAACTGCCTATCTAAAATTAATCCCAACAGTGCCCTATCTCTACTAATATATATTTTTTTAATCATAATTTCAGGCAAAATAGAAGGCGAGCAACAAGTTAAATTTTCATTTGTACTGGAGGAGAGCAGCCAAGAAAAAATTGATGATTTCATGGATCAAAGTAGAGACCAGGAACTACTGCAATGTGTTGAAGCAGTGGATAACCTGCTTCAAAATGAGAACATGTTACACCCTATATTCAATTTTGAAATTTCTGACACTGAAATGTTAGAAAGTTTAATGGATTATGAAACACAATCAAAATAAAAAAAAAAACTTTAAAAATAAAGAAAACAAAAAAAAAACAACAAACAATTAACACACAGTATTTGAAAAGTCTAACATTCTATTATCCTTATAGTACGCTGCCCAGAACGCTTTCTGGTTCGCGTACTAGGCGCTCACCACGCAAAAAAAAAAATATATATTTTTTTTTGACCCTGCTGGGCCCTTTTAAAACCTCCACATAAAACCTAGGGGGTCAACTATGCCCCCTTATGGTAATTTCCCCCTTTGTTTTGGCCTCCTCTTGTCTCTCGATCCTACCGAGAGACAAGATGGCGGCCGCTCCGGACTGTTTAGAATGTTGACAGACACCGAAGAGCCAATCAGCTTTCTGCGCGCAAAGTTCCGTTACGTGAAAAGTACGCGAACCGGATCGCTGCCCGGAGCGCTGTTACAGATATATATCTTACTTTGAACGTTAATTTCTCATAATCCACTGAAGCACATATATTGAGACCTAGCAAAGGCACATCGGGCTAACAGTCCCTACAATTTTGCCAAGTTTCGTGCAAATCCATTCAGCCGTTCGAGCTAAAAGTGAGTCCAACCGCCCTATGGAAATTAACATGGGAAAAACGCGTTTTGGGACCCCCCTTTTATCTCAGCCCCCCCTTGCCGAACCCCCCCCCAAATTTCCAGGAGCTGCTCAGAAACAAAATGTGCCATTTTCCAGAAAATTTCAGCCAATTCCGTCCACAAACACCAAAGTTATTAGACATAGAATTTTCAGAAATCCCATAGGGAAAAAATCCTAACTATATATACCTACTGGCGACCGCCAGTAGGTAATATATATATCTATCTATCTATCTATCTATCTAGCTAGCTAGATATCTAGCTATCTAGCTATTATTATTATTATTAAAGGCTCTTCTATAGCGCAGGGCCACTCAGGAGCATCCCAGCGCTTAAGACTGACCAGACAGAGATGAATTAAAAATGTAGATCTGTATTATCTAGTTTTTGGAAACAGAAGAGTTTTTAACTTTTTCCGGAAGACAAGAAGGTTAGGCTCTTGGCGAAGAGGTGGAGGAAGAGCATTCCACAACCCAGCCGCATTGTGCGAGAACAGACGGCCTCCTGTGCGGGCTCTGCTGATCCTAGGAGCTATCAGCAGGTTTTGTTGGTTCGAGCGAAGATTCCTGGTGGGTTTGTATGGTCTGATCATGTCATCTAGAATGGGGGGGCCACTCCCATAGAGTGTTTTATGGACCGTGTCTTAAAATGGATTTGCTCCTTTATGGGGAGCCAGTGCAAGGTGCGGAGTGCGGGCCTGGCTGATGTACGATGGCTAGTGCCCGTGAGTAGCCGTGCTGCGGAATTCTGGACAACCTGAAGTTGCCGGATAACCGACACGGGGGCTCAAAGATAGAGCGCATTTCCATAGTCCAGCCTGGATAAAATAAGGGACTGGACTATGGTTTTCTTTGCTGTTTCGGGTAGCTGAGGAAGAATTTTCCGAATAGTTTTCAGCAGTCCGAAGCAGGTGGCCACTGTCTTCCTTGCCTGGATCTTAAATGACAACTCTGCATCCAACCAAAACCCGAGACTCTTTATCTCGGTCTTTGGAGTGGGTCCTGGACCCATACAGGAGGGCCAGTGTATCACGTTGTTAAATATGGCTCGTTTTCCTAGAAGCATCAGCTCTGTTTTTCCTCCATTCAATTTCAGGTGGGACAAGTCCATCCAGTTTGCTACTGCTTCCAGGCAACGGCAAAGCCTGGAGGGGGGGGATTCCACCTGATTGAGAGAGACAACTAGCTGGGTGTCGTCAGCATAGCTTACCAGTTGGATCCCAAAGGGAGCTACTACTTCCGCCAGGGGCGCCATATAAACATTAAACAGTGTGGGGCTAAGGGAGGAACCCTGTGGCACCCCACACTGTAATGGCATTAATGGGGAGCAGCTATTTTCTGAAAAGACCTTAAAAAATCTATCGTCAAGAACGGACTCTAGCCACATGAGTGCCCTGCCTTTGACGCCCAGCTTTCTGAGACGAGACAGGAGGACTAGCTATCTAGCTATCTATAAATCTACCTAGCTATCTAGCTAGCTAGCTAGCTAGCTAACTATCTAGTTATCTAGCTATCTAGATATCTATCTAGCTATCTAGCTATCTAGCTATCTATGCAGCTATCTAGCCAACTAGCTATCTATCTTGCTATCTAGCTATCTAGCTAGCTAGCTATCAATCTAGCTATCTAGCAATCTAGCTATCTATCTAACTATCTAGCTATCTGGCTATCTAGCTATCAATCTAGCTATCTAGCTATCTATCAATCTAGCTATCTATCTAGCTATCTAGCTATCTAGCTATCTAGCTATCTATCTAACTAGCTATCTAGCTATCTAGCTATCTAACTATCTACCTATGTATCTAGCTATCTAGCTAGCTATCTATCTAGCTATCTAGCTATCTAGCAAGCTATCTAGCTAGCTAGCTAGCTTTCTAGCTATCTAGCTATCTATCAATCTAGCTATCTATCAATCTAGCTATCTAACTATCTATCAATCTAGCTAGATATCTAGCTATCTATCTAGCTAGCTAGCTAGCTATCTATCTAGCTATCAAGCTAGCTATCTATTTAATCTAGCTATCTAGCTATCTATCAATCTAGCTATAAATCTAGCTATCTAGCTAGCTATCTAGCTATCAAGCTATCTAGCTAGCTGTCTGTCTATCTAGCTATCTAGCTATCTAGCTATTTATCTAGCTATCTAGCAAGCTATCTAGCTATTTATCAATCTAGCTAGCAAGCTATCTATCTATCTATCTATCTATCTATCTATCTATCTATCTATCTATCTATCTATCTATCTATCTATCTATCTATCTATCTATCTATCTATCTATCTATCTATCTATCTATCTAGCTAGCTAGCTAGCTATCTAGCTATCTAGCTAGCTATCTATCTAATCTAGCTATCTAGCTATCTATCACTCTAGCTATCTAGCTAGCTATCTAGCTATCTATCTTGCTAGCTATCTAGCTATCTATCTAATCTAGCTATCTAGCTGTCTATCTATCTATCTATCTATCTATCTATCTATCTATCTATCTATCTATCTATCTATCTATCTATCTATCTATCTATCTATCTATCTATCTAGATATCTATCTATCTAGCTATCAATCTAGCTATCTAGCTATCTATCTAGCTATCTAGCTATCTACCTAGCTATCTATCTATCTAGCTAGCTAGCTAACTATCTAGCTATCTAGCTATCTAGATATCTATCTAGCTATCTAGCTATCTATACAGCTATCTAGCCAACTAGCTATCTATCTAGCTATCTAGCTATCTAGCTAGCTAGCTATCAATCTAGCTATCTAGCTATCTAGCTATCTATCTAACTATCTAGCTATCTGGCTATCTAGCTAGCTATCTAGCTTTCTAGCTATCTAGCTATCTAGCTATCTAGCTAATTATCTAGCTATCTAGCTATCTAGTATCTATCTAGCTATCTAGCTAGCTATCTAGCTATCTATCAATCTAGCTATCTATCTACCTATCTAGCTATCTATCTAGCTATCTAGATATCTAGCTAGCTATCTATCTAATCTAGCTATCTAGCTATCTATCAATCTAGCTATCTAGCTAGCTATCTAGCTATCTATCTTGCTACCTATCTAGCTATCTATCTAATCTATCTGTCTATCTATCTATCTATCTATCTATCTATCTATCTATCTATATATCTATCTATCTATCTATCTATCTATCTATCTATCTATCTATCTATCTATCTATCTAGCTTTCTATCTAGCTAGCTATCTAGCTATCTAGCTAGCTATCTAGCTATCTAGCTATGTAGCTATGTAGCTATCTAGCTATCTATCAATCTAGCTATCTAGCTATCTAGCTATCTATCTAGCTATCCTGCTATCTAGCTATCTAGCTATCTATCTAGCTATCTTGCTATCTAGCTATCTAGCTATCTAGCTATCTGGCTATCTATCGATCTAGCTCTCTAGCTATCTTGCTATCTAGCTAGCTATCTAGCTATCTAGCTATCTAACTATCTAGCTAGCTATATAGGTAGCTATCTAGCTATCTAGCCATCTAGCTATCTATCTAGCTATCTAGCTATCTATCTAGCTATCTATCTAATCTAGCTATCTAGCTATCTATCAATCTAGCTATCTAGCTAGCTATCTAGCTATCTATCTTGCTAGCTATCTAGCTACCTAGCTATCTAGCTATCTAGCTATCTATCTAATCTAGCTATCTAGTTATCTATCTATCTATCTATCTAGCTATCTAGCTAGCTATTTAGCTATCTAGCTATCAATCTAGCTATCTAGCTAGCTATTTAGCTATCTAGCTATCAATCTAGCTATCTAGCTATCTATCAATTTAGCTATCAATCTAGCTATCTAGCTAGCAAGCTATCTGTCAATCTATCTATCTATCTATCTATCTATCTATCTATCTATCTATCTATCTATCTATCTATCTATCTATCTATCTAGCTAGCTAGCTATCTATCTATCTATCTATCTATCTATCTATCTATCTATATATATATTCACTGAAAAAACCATAGGTTATAGACCACATATAGTTAGGAATTCGCATTTACAAAACCTTATTTTACTCACACAAAACCATTGAAATTCCATATATAGTTAGTTGCACTAACTATATATCGCGCACCCGCAATCCACTGCTGATGATGTCACATATTACATCATTCATGACATGGTCAGTGACATCACTGATGACATCACTGATGACATCTCAAATGACATCACTGATGACATCACTGATGACAACATCCAGTGACTGTATGTTTCTGTAAAGTTAAAATATGTCTTACATATTGAAGAATGAGTGGATGTATAAGTGTCTGGATGAAGGATTTAGTAGGTGCATGACTGACTGTATGAGTGAGTGATTAAATGTGTCTCACTGAGTGCATGGATTAGTGACTAAACTGTCTTAATTTGTGCATCATTATGTCTGTTGTTCTGTAAACTGTTGCATGTGTTGATAAGTAGCTATATGAGTAACTATATGGGTTATTGATTGGTTGCCCAAGTATTTGTATGGGAGACTGAGTGTGTGTGTGGGTGGCTGGGAGGTGTATGACTCTCTGCATAGATGTGTGAGCAGTTGATTCACTAGATGTATGGTTTCAAAAGTGCATGTGGAAACAGCTGTATGGGCGGTTGACTGTGTGCATGAGTGTATTGGTGAGTGAATGGATATCTTAGTGCTACATGTCAAAGTAAGTACATATGTAAAACACAGTACATGTGAGAGTTGACATATATAAATAACTGTGCATAAGAGCCAGTGAATGTGTGAGTGGCTGTATGGATCATTGTGAACTTGTATCAGGGATTGTATAAGAGAGTAAATATGTGTTAGTATATGTTTGAATAAGTAAAGTTTGTATAACTGTATAGTCGAGGAAATGGAGGTGTGATTGATTCTTTGCATGACTGACTAGGTGTGTGAGTAACTTCATGGATGAGTGACAGTCTGTGAGTGTCTGTTTACACTGATTGTATCTAAGGTTATATTAGAGTCTGAAGAGGTTCATCGTATTATCACATGAATGATATCATCAGTGATGTGATCAGTAATGTCAAATGAGATGTCATCAGTGATGTCATCAGTGATGTCATTTGATATGTCATCAGTGATGTCATTTGAGATGTCATCAGTGATGTCATCAGTGATGTCACTGACCATGTCATGAATGATGTAATATGTGACATCATCAGCAGTGGATTGCGGGTGCGCGATATATAGTTAGTGCAACTAACTATATATGGAATTTCAATGGTTTTGTGTGAGTAAAATAAGGTTTTGTAAATGCGAATTCCTAACTATATATGGTCTATAACCTATGTTTTTTTCAGTGAATTTTCAAGGTTTTGTAAATGCTAATTCCTAACTATATATGGTCTATAACCTATGGTTTTTTCCAGTGAATTTTCAAGGTTTTGTAAATGCTAATTCCTAACTATATATGGTCTATAGCCTATGGTTTGTTCAGTGAATATATATATATACATACATATATAAACATATATCATCTGTATATCTATATAAATACAAACATAAATGCATGCATACATATACTTATATGCATAAAGATGCATGTTATTTACATGAAAGTTGAAAAAACACTAATAAAAGCAAAGCTAAAAAGCCACCTCATTACAAACAGAATGGCTTTAACTTAAACGAGGGCGAGATCTATTGCATTTTCAATGCTTGTTTACTTTGGTTCCATCAAGAAGGCATTCAGATGTGTCACACATTTGCCATCAATTCTGAATGTTAGCACTCTAGTTGCACATTAGATCACTGTAGTAAAGCTACTGCTCACCAGGGACGTCTGCTGCTGGTATTCAAAGTGCATGTTTCAGTCTGCATGTCAGAATTTTTTTAATGAAATAGAAGAGGATTTGAGAAGTCACTCAAAATGATCCCTAATTTTTCTTTCTGAAGCACTAATCATACTTTCTATGGCAAAATTAACCCCCTCATGTTGTTCCTTTTTAAATTGAGTGTTTTCAGACTTACCACTTCATTCCAATCAAGATGGCATCTGGTGTGCCATACTTTTGTCATAAGTAAGACTGTTAGCGCTCTAGTTGTTCTTTAGAACACTCTGGGACATTCTGTCATTGGGCTATACTTGGGGTACATCTGGGTGATATTTGGGCTACATTTAGGCTCTTTTGTCTCTGGTGGCCATCTTGGGAGACTGTATGTCAGAATTTTTTAATGAAATTGAAGAGGGTTTGAGAAGTCACTCAAAATGTGCCCTAATTTTTCTTTCTGCAGCACTAATCATAATTCATATGGCAAAATATACCCCCTCATTTTGTTCCTTTTTAAATTAAATGTTTTAAGAGTTACCACTTTATTCCAATCAAGATGGCTTCAGGTGTGCCATACCTTTGTAATAAGTAGGACTGTTAGCGCTCTAGTTGTTCTTTAGAACACTCTTGGACATTCTGTCATTGGGCTATACTTGGGCTACATCTGGGTGATATTTGGGCTACATTTGGGCTCTCTTTGTCTCTGGTGGCCATTTTGGGAGACTGCATGTCAGAATTTTTTAATGAAATAGAAGAGGATTTGAAAAGTGACTCAAAATGTGCCCTAATTTTTCTTTCTGCAGCACTAATAGTACCTTCTATTGCATAATATACCCCCTCATTTTGTTCCCTTTTAAAGTAAATGTTTTAAGAGTTACCACTTTATTCCCATCACGATGGCTCCAGGTGTGCTATACCTTTGTAATAAGTAGGACTGTTAGCGCTCTAGTTGTTCTTTAGAACACTCTGGGACATTCTGTCATTGGGCTATACTTGGGCTACATCTGGGTGATATTTGGGCTACATTTGGGCTCTTTTGTCTCTGGTGGCCATTTTGGGAGACTGCATGTCAGAATGTTTTAATGAAACAGAAAAGGATTTGAGAAGTCACTCAAAATGTGCCCTAATTTTTCATTCTGCAGCACTAATCATACTTTCTGTGGCAAAATATACCCCCTCATGTTGTTTCTTTTTAAATTAAATGTTTTAAGAGTTACCACTTTATTCCAATCAAGATGGCTTCAGGTGTGCCATACCTTTGTAATAAGTAGGACTGTTAGCGCTCTAGTTGTTCTTTAGAACACTCTAGGAGGCTGCAGTAGAACACAAAGGAATCAACTGACAGTCTCTGTCCTTGTTGGATGTACATGTTTTACTGAGAATGCCAGACTTCATTTTCACATGACTGAGAAAGATAATGTGAATTTACAGAAAATATGCTTTCAGTTTAGCTTATAGATCCCCTTCCAAACCACTGTGGGAAAATTATGAGATATTAGTTTTCTTTCAAACAATATTCATGATATCACAGCAGAAGGTTTTTTCACATGGTAAAATCACCTTAGAACCCACCACAATTCCTAAAACGAGTATGGTACCATCAACAAATGATTTATAATGTAACTAAAGTCCTAAAACCCTCTATTAACTACAATGCTTTTCAATGAGGTGCTATCATGTATATTGGTCCCAAGATGGCTGCCAACACTTCTTGGATGAAGTGCTGACAGCCAATCAGATCAGATGTGTGGTTAGGCTCCGCCCAGATATATATCTTTTTTTGAACCTAAATTACTCAAAATCCACTGGAGCACATATATTGAGACCTAGCAAAGGCACATCGGGCTAACAGTCCCTACAATTTTGCCAAGTTTCGTGCAAATCCATTCAGCCGTTCGAGCTAAAAGTGAGGCCAACCGCCCTATGGAAATTAACATGGGAAAAACGCGTTTTGGGACCCCCCTTTTTTCTCGGCCCCCCCTTGATGAAACCCCCCCAAATTGTCAGGGGCTGCTCAGAAACAAAATGTTCCATTTTCCTGAAAATTTCAGCCAATTCCGTCCACAAACGCCAAAGTTATTAGACATAGAATTTTCAAAAATCCCATAGAGAAAAAATCCTAACTATATATACCTACTGGCGACCGCCAGTAGGTAATATATATATATATATATATATTACCTACTGGCGGTCGCCAGTAGGTATATATAGTTAGGATTTTTTCCCTATGGGATTTCTGAAAATTCTATGCCTAATAACTTTTGCGTTCGTGGACGGAATTGGCTGAAATTTTCAGGAAAATGGCACATTTTGTTTCTGAGCAGACCTTGAAAATTTGGGGGGGTTTTGTGGAGGGGGGGCCGAGAAAAAAGGGGGGTCCCAAAACGCCTTTTTCCCATGTTAATTTCCATAGGGCGGTTGGACTCACTTTTAGCCCGAACGGCTGAATGGATTTTCACGAAACTTGGCAAAATTGTAGGGACTGTTAGCCCGATGTGCCTTTGCTAGGTCTCAATATATGTGCTTCAGTGGATTTTGAGAAATTAACGTTTAAATCAAGATATATATCTGTAACAGCGCTCCGGGCAGCGATCCGGTTCGCGAACCTTTCGCGTAACGGAACTTTGCGATGAGAAGCTGATTGGCCCTCCGGTGTCTGTCAACATTCTAAACAGTCCGGAGCGGCCGCCATCTTGTCTCTCGGTAGGATCGAGAGACAAGAGGAGGCCAAAACAAAGGGGGAAATTACCATAAGGGGGCATAGTAGATCCTCGTTGACCCCCTAGGTTTTATGTGGAGGTTTTAAAAGGGCCTAGGAGGGTCCAAAAAAAAAAATTTTTTTTTGCGTGGTAAGCGCCAAGTTCGCGAACCGGATAGCTTTCTGGGCAGCGAACTTTATGGATAAAAGAATGAAAGACTTTTCTAATACTGTATGTTAATTGTTTGTTGTTTTTCTTGTTTTTTTTTGTTTTCTTTATTTATTTATTTTTTTTATTATGATTGTGTTTCATACTTTATTAAATTTTCTAACATTTCATTGTCAGAAATGTCATAATTTATTATAGGGTGTAATTGTTTTTCATTTTGAAGCAAGTTGTCTACTGCTTCAACACATTGTAGAAGTTCGTGGTCTCTACTGTCATCCATAAAGTCATCAAGTTTGTCTTGGCTGCTCTCCTTCAGTTCAATCGAAAATGAAACTTGCTGCTCGCCTTCCATTTTGCCTGAAATTTGGATTAAAAAAATATATATTAGTAGAGATAGGGCACTGTTGGGATTAATTTTAGATAGGCAGTTTTTATCAGTGAATTTATCTTTTGGCAGTGTATAGTATGAGAGTGGAAATAGGACTAAAAAAAAGTGTATGTGATTTAACCAAGACACTACTACTACAGAGGGATAGTGTATATGTAGCAGAAAAAGTCTACTATATTAAGTCATAGTGCACAATATATTAAATTATAACTTACCTTCACAAAGAAGTTGAAGTTTTTTGAAGCTTTTGAAATAGGAGGTACAACAAGAAGTAGTAGTCAAAATGGCTGTGTTTCCTTCTCTCCCTTTATATATATACAGGTATATAACCAATCAAATGTCAGGTAATAAAAGTAGAAAATGAAAGTAACATTTTCATTGGTTGTCAATTCCAACAATTCAGATGTGTTTTGTGAAGTAATTTACCTCACGGTACTTGGAGAGGTCTACAGGCTAAATGGCTAAATGGAATTTCAATGAAATTTGTGAGAATGGAAGGGATTGTTATGTAGTATGAGCTAATCTATATTTGGTGAGAGTGTTTCTAGTCGTTATTCTGTAAATTACTTTCCCGCCTTTTTTTAGGACCGCTTTCCGGGAAGCTGCCCGGTTAGCGAACCTTAAGCGTCACGGGAGTCCACCATTTTGTGTTTCGTTCGCATTAAGATACAAGATGGAGGGCAAATAATGTTTAGAATGGGTAGAAGGGGTCATGGTAGACTTATCTTGACCCCCTAGGTTTTCTGAGCGTGGCTGAGGAGGCTTATATGTGCGGAAAAAAAAATTTTTTTAAAAAAATTCCGCGAGGTTAGCTTTCGGTTAGCGAACCGGGTAGCGCTCCGGGGAGCGAATTTTGTGGAAAATTAGTGAAAAAAGTTAGAGAAAAATAATAATTGTGAGTGATCAGATGTAGGGTAGCTCTGAGAAGAGCTTTTGGGTTTATGGTACATTTAGGTACTTATAAGTAGGTACCAATGCAGAGTCTTAAATTCAGAATGAAAATTCTGTTGCCCTCATCTGAGAAGTGAACTCCATCTCCTCTGTAGATATCTTGCATGTAGTAACGCAAGTTATTGTTGTACAGAGAGCCCATTCCATGGTCTCTCATGTAAGCTGAAACAGATTTGTTTACATGCTTCCTCGCTTTCTCAATTTGTGGACAAAATTGGTTGGACCACCTCCATTTCTGTCTTTGGCATATATTGGAATATACCAAGGCAGTTTGAGGAAAAAGTGCCATTAATTGCTCCAAGGTGTCCTTTAAAAGCATTTCCAGACCTACCCCTGTCAAAGTGCCCAAATCATTACCTCCACAGTGCACTATTAACAGGTCAGGTTTTGGCAAATGCATAAAGGTTTTCACCAATGGTATCAATTGGTGACATTTTAATCCTCTTTGGCCCAACCACTTAATTTCCACATCTTGTAAATTGAGGTTGTGTAAATTTCTGCTCTCAGCATACCTTTGAGCCCAGTGGATGTAACTATGTCCAACAATCCAGACGTTAAACATGGTGGAAGAAGGTTGTTCTGCAGTCAGATGAAGTGTGGTAATGAAAGGGCAGTTGAAACAGTAGGAGTTTCTAAAGAAAAAAAACTGTGGATTTACAATGCTAATGATTCATTAGCAGTGATTGGTGCATTTCCATTTCTGAAAACAGAAAGTTAGGGTGCATGGATGTGTTCTTTGAAAGATGTAATTTGAATGGTCAAGGAAGAAACATTTAATGAAAGATTGCACTGGATACGCAGGTGCACTGAGAGTTCAGAGTTCAATTGAAACATTGTTGTGTGAATTTGCAAACATGAGAGGTCTTCCAGGAGGTGGTTGCTATGGAAACAAGGCAGACAGGGCAGAGGGGGGAAGGGTTTTGATTTGAAAAAAGTGAGGGAAGAGGTATGATTGGCTAATATGAGAGATATGTGAAAAGAATATCTGTATTTCTGTGCTTTCAATAGCTGCAGCCTTTGGAGTGCATCCTTTTTCTTCTGCTGAAGACAATTTGGTGTATTTCTGAGACTGTTTTCAAAACTCAAAAAATATTTGCTAAGGTGAGAAAAGATTTATTTAATTTAGATAGAGAATAGTATGATTTAAGGAGAAAATGATGAAGAAAGCTGTGTTTTTAAAATGTGGTTTTGTCTCTAGTGATATACTAATAGAATTAGTTTCAAAGAGAAATTATAATTGCATATTTGGTGTAACATTCTGGCATGCAGTTACACAAGATATTGTAATACATGGAGGCCATTTCATGGTCTGTTATGTAAGCTGAAACAGATATGTTGCTTTTAAAAACGATTTAAGAAATCAATTACATTTCTAGATATGTACTGCTAGAGCTTCATAGGTTGTTTTGGGCCATATTTATAAGGTATTTGAGTGTCTAAGATGTTGTGTTCGCCTTTTAAAATGTAAAGTGTTCCTCATGGGACAAGTGTCTTGTAAATACGCTCCCACTTGTGCTTGGCAAATTTAGATTTTGATTATGGGAGTTACCTAGCCATGTTAATAGTGTCCCAAAAATGGTGCTAGGGCATTCCAGAAAACACTTTCATGTGTCTCAAGGACATTTTTAGTCATTTCTTCATGAATGCAGGTATACAATTGATTTATATGCTGTGTTTAAAAACGAATTTTGAAATGAATTAAATTTCAGGATATGTACTGTTAGAGCTTCATAGGTTGTTTGGGTTCATATTTAGAAGGCATTTTAGTGTCTTTGATGTTATTTTTCCCTTTTTAAATGGAAAGCGTTCCTCATGGTGCCCTGAGCAGTTCTTAGCCATGTTATTTAATAGGAAGTGGATAACATGGCTAAGAGCATTTGTTGGAAAATGCATGAATATCGCTGATTTTTCTGCTATATTCATGCATTGCGGCAGTTTTTTTTCACATTGCTTCATAGGTTGTTTGGGTTCATATTTAGAAGGCATTTTAGTGTCTTTGATGTTATTTTTCCCTTTTTAAATGGAAAGCGTTCCTCATGGTGCCCTGAGCAGTTCTTAGCCATGTTATTTAATTGGAAGTGGATAACATGGCTAAGAGCATTTGCTGGAAAATGCATGAATATCGCTGATTTTTCTGCTATATTCATGCATTGTGGCCGTTTTTTTCACATTGCTTCATAGGTTGTTTGGGTTCATATTTAGAAGGTATTTTAGTGTCTTTGATGTTATTTTTCCCTTTTTAAATGGAAAGCGTTCCTCATGGTGCCCTGAGCAGTTCTTAGCCATGTTATTTAATTGGAAGTGGATAACATGGCTAAGAGCATTTGCTGGAAAATGCATGAATATCGCTGATTTTTCTGCTATATTCATGCATTGTGGCCGTTTTTTTCACATTGCTTCATAGGTTGTTTGGGTTCATATTTAGAAGGTATTTTAGTGTCTTTGATGTTATTTTTCCCTTTTTAAATGGAAAGCGTTCCTCATGGGGCCCTGAGCAGTTCTTAGCCATGTTATTTAATTGGAAGTGGATAACATGGCTAAGAGCATTTGCTGGAAAATGCATGAATATCGCTGATTTTTCTGCTATATTCATGCATTGTGGCCGTTTTTTTCACATTGCTTCATAGGTTGTTTGGGTTCATATTTAGAAGGTATTTTAGTGTCTTTGATGTTATTTTTCCCTTTTTAAATGGAAAGCGTTCCTCATGGGGCCCTGAGCAGTTCTTAGCCATGTTATTTAATTGGAAGTGGATAACATGGCTAAGAGCATTTGCTGGAAAATGCATGAATATCGCTGATTTTTCTGCTATATTCATGCATTGTGGCCGTTTTTTTCACATTGCTTCATAGGTTGTTTGGGTTCATATTTAGAAGGTATTTTAGTGTCTTTGATGTTATTTTTCCCTTTTTAAATGGAAAGCGTTCCTCATGGGGCCCTGAGCAGTTCTTAGCCATGTTATTTAATTGGAAGTGGATAACATGGCTAAGAGCATTTGCTGGAAAATGCATGAATATCGCTGATTTTTCTGCTATATTCATGCATTGTGGCCGTTTTTTTCTCATTGCTTCATAGGTTGTTTGGGTTCATATTTAGAAGGCATTTTAGTGTCTTTGATGTTATTTTTCCCTTTTTAAATGGAAAGCGTTCCTCATGGTGCCCTGAGCAGTTCTTAGCCATGTTATTTAATAGGAAGTGGATAACATGGCTAAGAGCATTTGTTGGAAAATGCATGAATATCGCTGATTTTTCTGCTATATTCATGCATTGCGGCAGTTTTTTTTCACATTGCTTCATAGGTTGTTTGGGTTCATATTTAGAAGGCATTTTAGTGTCTTTGATGTTATTTTTCCCTTTTTAAATGGAAAGCGTTCCTCATGGTGCCCTGAGCAGTTCTTAGCCATGTTATTTAATTGGAAGTGGATAACATGGCTAAGAGCATTTGCTGGAAAATGCATGAATATCGCTGATTTTTCTGCTATATTCATGCATTGTGGCCGTTTTTTTCACATTGCTTCATAGGTTGTTTGGGTTCATATTTAGAAGGTATTTTAGTGTCTTTGATGTTATTTTTCCCTTTTTAAATGGAAAGCGTTCCTCATGGGGCCCTGAGCAGTTCTTAGCCATGTTATTTAATTGGAAGTGGATAACATGGCTAAGAGCATTTGCTGGAAAATGCATGAATATCGCTGATTTTTCTGCTATATTCATGCATTGTGGCCGTTTTTTTCACATTGCTTCATAGGTTGTTTGGGTTCATATTTAGAAGGTATTTTAGTGTCTTTGATGTTATTTTTCCCTTTTTAAATGGAAAGCGTTCCTCATGGGGCCCTGAGCAGTTCTTAGCCATGTTATTTAATAGGAAGTGGATAACATGGCTAAGAGCATTTGCTGGAAAATGCATGAATATCGCTGATTTTTCTGCTATATTCATGCATTGTGGCCGTTTTTTTCTCATTGCTTCATAGGTTGTTTGGGTTCATATTTAGAAGGCATTTTAGTGTCTTTGATGTTATTTTTCCCTTTTTAAATGGAAAGCGTTCCTCATGGGGCCCTGAGCAGTTCTTAGCCATGTTATTTAATAGGAAGTGGATAACATGGCTAAGAGCATTTGTTGGAAAATGCATGAATATCGCTGATTTTTCTGCGTTATTCATGCATTGCAGGCCTTTTTTTATCACATTTGCAAGCATTTCTTAGCCATGTTATCCAATGGGAGGTGGATAACATGGCTAAGAGCATTTGCTTCAAAGGTTGTTTGGGGTTATATACCATTTTTGGGAAATTATTAACATGCCTATCTAACTCCCATAATCAAAATCTAAATTTGCCAACCGCAGGTGGGAGCGTATTTACAATAAATTTGCACCATGAAGAATGTAAAATAGCATACTAGATACTCAAATAACTTATAAATATGATCCAAAACATCTTATGAAGCACTAGTAGTGCATATTTCCAGAAATGTATTGGTTTTCATTTAATGATTTACTTCATTGGTAGGCCTTCACATGTTTTTTTACCTTGGTTTTTTTTCAGTGAAAATCTTATCTGCAACCATGTGTTGGCCTCACCTCAAATAAACAAAACAGGTGATGGACTGAATGTGGATCAATGACACACATTCACCCCAGTCCAAAGATCTGGGCCTAAACAAACCTTTAGATAGGCTACATCTTATCGTCATCCTGAATTAATGATTTAAAATATTAGGGAGTGATTTATGAGTGTTGTATGCCTGTTTTGTACCATTGAGTGTCATTTTTGTGATGCAGTGCTGGTGGAAAATATTTGCTATGTTAAATAATTAGTACAGCATTAAGTTTTAGATGACTGTTATTTATTTACTGTTTGGTAATAGTGGTTAATAACATTTTATATTATATTTTTTCACAGATTCAACTGCAGATTCTTTCATAGTTTGGAAAATGCCTTCCAGAAGTCGAATACGAAAGGCTAGAAAACGTCAAAGACAGCAGGATGATGTTTTATTGCAGCAGTCCTCTTCCCCAAATACTTGTCAAAACACCAAGAAAGGTCCGGGTAAGAGCACGAAATCATTCTTAAGAAATATTTGTAGTAAAAAAAATTTTGCTCAAAAAAATGTGTCTCTTAACAAAAAGAGAAGTAATTTAAATGGAAAGGAGAGACCCATCACAAATGTTACTGGTAGAGGAAGAGATAACTCTGTGCATGATAGTAGAAGGAAACAACAGTTTAGGGACATTCGACAACGAATGTTCCGTAATAGGATATTAGTTAATTTATTGAAAAATATTAAAAAGAAAGGCCAACAGAAAGCGGCATTTTATAGGAAGAAGAAAAATGTAGAGAAAATTATTGATCATGCTTTTGAAATCAAGCGAAAGTTGTTTATTTTGGTAATCAATAGAATTAGGAAACTAAGCAAGGTAATTTCTGATTTCAAAACAAAAAGTAGATGGAAGAGAGTAGTAAATCGTACTAACTTTTGTGAAGTTTTTTCTGGAGAATGGATGCATAGTTCAAGTTCTGAGGCATTTTTTAATGAGGAGACTTATTTTCAGGATAATGATTTGGTGCATGCAGTTGACATCAGTGGTCGAGCTTATGAAGTGAAGGATGGTTGTCCAGTTGAAAAAGAACTACTTGTGACAACAGAGACAGAAGAGGCGCTAAGTGATGAGGTTTTAGGAAGACGTCCTAAGGGTCCTGTGTACATTTGGAAGTGTAGTTCTATTTGCAGTGTGCGACAGGTTTCCATCAATTTGCTATGTGATTTTATACGGACATTTAATAAGAAAAGTTTGAAGCAGAAAATGAAGTTGTTGCAAGATTTAGATCCTTGCAGAGTGAGACAAATTACAGGTTTGCGTGGTCATTCACTGGCTTGTCTTTCCAGGAGAGTATGCCAGAGTGTTTTTCATCATTTCAGGATGCTAGCAGTGCATCATAATAAAGTGAGAAAATTAGTGAGAATGTTGTATTATGCTAAGAGTCCAGCAATTATGCTTAAACAGTTATGTGCTGCTCTTTTGCATGGTTCTGAAATAGATGTGAAGAATCTTTGTGAAGAAATTGAGTTTTGTTACTTTGGTAGTAAAGATGAGAATGTTCAAATTGACCCTGAAGTAGAGGGTAATGTGGAAGATAATGTACAGGTTTCCAGTACAGATAATTTTCAGAAGGAAATTGCCACGTTTCAGATGAAATCAAGTGAGAGGCCTAATTTCACTTGTGTATGTTGTCGACGCACTTATTATAAGAATCAGACTAAGGTAGTGGATTTATATGCAAAAAGTGAAAGGGAAAATAATAGTGAATGGAAGGATTTAGCCACATACTTGATGGTAGAAAATTATTTTGATTTGGGATCGGATCAACGTGTGTGTACTTATTGTTGTAATAAATTAAACCAAAACCAGATGCCTGCTAGGGCAGTTCATAATAATCTGGAATTGGTTGAGATTCCTTCTGAATTGAAGGATTTAAATACTTATGAATCTATTTTGATTCAAAGTATCCATCCCTTTCAGGCTATTGTAAGAATGGAGCCAAAGACAGGGAAATTGCCTCCAGCAGATTTACAGAGAGGATTAAAGGGAAGAGTTGTTTATTTGCCTCTAGATTTGAACAAAAACATTAACACAATTGGAATAGAAAAAGTGGAAGAGGAACCTCTGGTTATCTTGGTTAATGGGGTTCCGACAAAGAATAAGAAAATATGGCAAGATTTAGTGGATGTTAGGAAAGTCAAAAAGGCAACAGTGTATTTGAAGAAAAATAATAAGTACTATAAGAATGTATATGTTGCAGAAGAGGAAGTAAGTGATGAAGAGGATAGCGATTTGTGTGCTGGCCAAATTGAGAAAGTAGAGGCCTCTAAAAGTGAAGAAATATATGAACATTATAGTGTTCATCCTTTGCATTCCAAGGAAGTGATGGGGAATGCTATTGAGTTGTTTCAAATGAAACAAGCCAAAGGGAGTCCCATTAGTGTTTGGGAGGAAAGTTTGGAAGCTCGGTGTTTCCCACAGCTATTTCCCACAGGTCAAGGAGGAAGATATGATGAGCGACCTCGTGAAATTCCTGCGTCTGAATACCGGACTTTACGATTGTATGCAGAAGATCCTAGGTTTCGGCAATGCATTCCCTATTTGTTTCATCTCCTGTTTGAAAGCGATCTGTCTGGACTGTCATATGCAGTGAACCACATCTTAAAAAGTGGTATACAGATGCGAAACATCTCGGCAAGTGACTTTATGCATAAAGTCAATGTCCAAGACAGTATTTTGGATTCTCACTTAATTAATCTCATGGCGTGTCAGCGTGGTACTAATGAGTACTGGTACCGTCGTCATGGTGACTTAAAATGTATGCTGAGGAACTTAGGAACTCCGACATGGTTCCTCACTCTGAGCTGTGCCGAGTATGGCTGGGATGACTTACTTGAATTTCTACGAGAGGCAAATGGAAATATTGAAAACATTGAATTCAAGACACCTGGAGAACTGTGTTCTTTGGATCCTGTGAATGTATGCAGGTACTTCAATCATAGATTTGAAGCTATGATGTCTTTCATCACAAATAAAAAGAATCCACCTCTTGGAGAGGTGTTGGATTTCTTCTGGAGAAAGGAGTACCAAGCAAGAGGTGCCCCTCATATACATATGTTGCTGTGGATCAAGGATGCACCTAAATTTGGAACAGATCCGGATGACTTAGTGATGAATTTCATCGAACAGTATTCTACGTGTGCTGTTCCAAACGCAACGGAGAAGAAAAGTCTAAGAGAACAAGTTCTACGTTTCCAAAGCCATCGTTGTGGAAAGTACTGTCGTCGTAAATTCAGAAACAAGGACAAGTTCTACACCAAATGTCGTTTCAACTTTCCACGACCGGTGATTTCTAAAGGAAGAGTGAACAGTTTGATGTCTTCGCTGCGACATAATGTGACGAGGAAATCACCCAAGAATACATACAATTTGAAAAGGAACGAAGAGTCCAAGTACATCAATGACTACAACCCAGTGATTTTGTCCATGTGGAATGCCAACATGGATATACAGTTTGTGGCTGACAACTGTATGGCTGTGGCTCGGTATGTGACATCTTACATCACCAAAAAAGAAAAGACCGAACTGAAGGATATGTGGGAGGACATTTCCCATGAAAAGAGCCTCAGCAAGAAGTTGTACAGTTTCAGTCTGAAGATGTTGTCGCATCGAGAAATCGGAGCTTACGAATGTTCTGATCGATTGTCTTCAGCAAGTCTCTATGCCAAATCCAGGAGTCTCGTTTGGGCGAGTCTTGGTCTTGCTGCAACGCGAAATCGAGTTCTTAAACCTGTTCGGGAAATTGAGTATTTGGCAGAAAAGGAACCAAACAGTACCGACATTTTGAAGACCAACATGTTGGATACATATTATCCAAATCGAAGCAGTCACCTTGAGAATATTTGTCTATATGAGGTTCTCCAAAATTATATATTCAAGAGGAACATCAAAGAAGATATTGAGAAAGGAGTGTATGCTGTAATTGGAAGTGAGGGATGCCTGGTCAAGCAAAGAAAATGCCAATTAGTAAACCATCGAAAATTAAGTGGCGAATCTCCAGAAAAAAAGGAGTTTTTCTATTTAGCACTTTTGCAACTTTTCAAGCCTTGGCGTGCAGAAGAGGAACTGCTTGGAGATTTCCTCTGTTACGAAGACTCTTTCAATGCAGCCAAGGAGTCCATAGAATGTCCTGCTTTTTCTAAATATCAAGAAATGCTAACTTTGGAAATTGAGCAGGAAGCAACGATTGCAGCCGAGATTGCCAGAGACAGTTCTCAGGACAGTCAGAGTTCTGTTTCATTGAGTCAAGATCCACTTGGAGGACCTATTATCGAAAATGAAGCTGCCACTGCTATGAATGAAGTAGAAAGAGCCATGGCACATGCTCAGGAGGATTCAGTTAACTTACAAGACTTGGAAAAACAACTCAACGTTGAGCAGAGGAAAATATATGATGAAGTTACCAAGGAAATTGAGCACGGATTAAGTCATGAGAAGAAAGAGTGCTCGTGTACGTCGTTGAAGCCTGTCCGACTGTACGTGAGTGGAGAAGCGGGAACTGGAAAAAGTTTCCTCATTAAAGCAATCTCTTGTTATTTGCAGGAAAGGACTGAGTCATCGCTGTCTTGTGTTGTCACCGCTCCTACTGGACTGGCAGCACATAATATTAAAGGTATTACTTTGCATCGTCTATTGATGCTGCCGGTGGAGCATGACAACAAATTACAATACAACAAGTTATCTGGAGATGCTTGCTGTGAAGTTTCAAGAGTTTAGAGGAAAATGAAACTACTTATCATTGACGAAGTAAGCATGGTTTCCAATGTCATGCTTGCCTTTGTGCATTTGAGAATGCAAGAAGTACTTAAAACTGAATATGATGTCTTATTTGGTGGGAAACACATTATTGTTTTCGGAGATCTTCTACAGCTGACACCAGTAAAAGGTCAACCTGTGTTCAAAATACTCACGCATGAAGATACCAGGAAGTGCCTAGGGAGCATTGGCAACGTCAATATATGGTTAAACTTCAATTATGCAGAACTGCATCAAAATATGCGTCAGGCAAAGGATGAAGATTACAAGAATATTCTACAAGATATTAGAATTGGAAAAGTGACCGAGCATGGGAAAGAAGCTTTAAATGCACGGTTACTGTCAAATTTGTATCCCAAACAAGATATTGTGCCTGAGAATATTTTTCAGAAAATTACTGAGAAGAAATCCGGGATATGTCTCATGCCAACTCTTGCAGAATGTGCCATCTTCAACAACAAAATGTTGAATTTAGAAAAGCAAGAGATTGTGAAACTTGAAGCTATCGACAAATTAGAGCATATGGGATCAACAATTATTTTGTCAGACAATTTGAAATCAAAATTGGATTCATTAGAGAAGACTATATCTAAAACAGCGGGTTTTGAAAAGACTTTGAATGTGTGTTTAAATTGCCGAATTATTTTGAGAAGGAATTTACATGTAGAAAGAGGTCTGGTAAATGGATCAATGGGTAATGTTGTTGATTTTGAGAAATACAGAAATAGAGATGGAATAGAATTTTTAAAAATTAAATTTGATGGCATTGAGGAAGTACAGCAAATTGGTCGTTGTTCTGCTAGGTTTTTGCTTGTTAAAGATTTATATGTTCGCCGTAAACAGTTTCCTGTTTGCTTGGCATATGCGGTGACAATCCATAAATCGCAAGGTTTAAGTGTAGACTGTGCATTGGTGAATATTGGCAGTTCTGTGTTCAAGGAGGGTATGGCATATGTGGCATTGTCACGAGTTAGAACTTTATCGGGATTGTACTTGATTGACTGTGATGTCACAAACATTTGTGCGGATCTAGATTGTGTTAAGGAATACAATAGGTTAAGAAGAGAGTATGCGCCACATTTGCCTCAATATCCTTTGTTTGAGAAACGTGTGGTAGGCCGCAAACGTAGAAATAGCAGTAATAGTAGGGAGGTTGTTGCAAAAAGACTAAAAGTCAATGAACCGAAAATTGTTAGCAGAAAGAAAGTGGATTCTGTTGAAGATGTTGTCGGTTTTCAATTTGAAAACAGTTCTGGTGTCAACTGCTATGCAAATGTAGTGGTTAATGTTCTCTTTTCACTAGAGAGTTTAAAAGAACAGATTCTGTTGAATTCTGAACAAATTTTATGCTGTTTGTTGAATTCTGTTTTCGAGAAATGTAGCAGTGATCGAACAAAAGTAGAAAGTGTGTCTGAAGTTCGTTATCTGTTAGATGAATGTTCAGGTCAAACAGACTTCTCTGAAAATAATCAGCAAGATTGTCAGGAGTTTTTAATGTATATGCTTGATATATTGCAAGTTGAGGGTGTAGATGTAGATCACCTGTTTGGGCTTTCTTATCAATGGCAGCATGACTGCGAGAACTGTATGGTATCAAGTACTACTAGTGTAGACTCAGAAAGATTTATATATTTAACTTTGCCAGACAGTAAATCAGTCTCCTTTAATAAGCTAGTAAATGCAGCGGATCACAACATGGAGTGTAGCCAATGTAAATGTGATATGATGTCAACATTATTTATACGTAGATATGGCCAGTATGTCATTTTAATGATGCAACGATGTAGGCCTGATGGAACAAAATTGTCAACTTTAATAAAAAATTTTGTGGCTTCTCAGCTGTCAATATCAGGGAGGACTTTTGTTACTGTAGCAATTATCTATCACGATGGTCCATCAACAACATCAGGACATTATACAGCTTACTTAAAGTCTGGAAACGGCTGGTCATTCTGTAATGATTCTGTTGTAACGTTCAAAAAAAAATTGCCGTTTGACCTTAAAAATTCTTACCTGGTGTTTTTAAAACCAAAATTTTAAGTAGAGGGAATGTAAGTCTGCAATGCTGTCTCGATTAAAAATTCAACTATATAAACCTAATGCAAGTAAGTCTGCTTCATAGTAAGCAGTATCAGTGTCATAGGAAAAGGAGAACATGACTGACAAAGAAGAGTAAGATATTAGTAGTCCAGGATTGTGAAAATAATCTCAAATATTTTATTTTTGAAAGTTGCGAAAATAGAAAATGTCGGGATTTGATTGGAAGAATTACAAGATTTGCGAATCGCGGCAACATGATTTGGCCTAGTGGAAACATGTGATATAATGAGAGAAGTTTTTTTTCTATGTAACATATTTCACGTATCGATGGAGGTTTTCTTTCAGAAAGTGGCGGGCTGAAAATATTTAAAGCACAACAGAGTGGATGCTGTTTATAGGAGATCCTTCGACGTCATTGAAAGTAAGTTAATTTTAAGAAGTTTTGAAATCAGATTTCTTAGGTTGTATGGGTTTTTTAAACACAGTCATTTTGATTGTGTTTTTTTTTCCCCGCTGTTACATGATGAATACCTTCAAGTCACTGATTTAAGTGAAATTTGATACATTCTGAGAACAGCAAAAATAAACCATTTAACATGTATAATTAATGTTATGCTTTTTGTCCTTATGATATACATTTAGAAATGTGTGGTACATATGGGTAAGGTGAGTTCTGTAAATATCAATTTTAATGCTTAGAGTGCTGTACTTCTGGGTAGTGTTTTTTTTTTATAAAAAAAAGAGGCCTCACCTCAAAGAAAGCTCTTGAAAGCACACATCTTATTTGCATCCTAAAACAATCATTTACAATGTTAGACACAATTTTATTATGACTTTACATCTTTTTTGCGCTGCTATTGCATCACTATTGTGAGACATTAGCAGTGCAAGAAAAACATCATGTTTCAAAATAGGCCTCAGTTCAGCAATATCAAGATACAGTTTCTTTCGAATATATATCTTTAGGATTGTGTAGGGAACGTAGAGAAGCAGAGACTTCTGTAAATGTCAAAGTTGTTGAAAAACTGTTTGTTTTTGAACCTTTTCCCTTGTCTTTTCTAATTTTTAAATACATGTTTTAATATTTTTTGAAATGTTTGTTCTTTGTTTTACAGATTGAAAGTATGAAAAAATATTTAAAAAAGGTAACAAGAATTATAAGGTAAATGTTTTCCACTCTTTTTACCCGCAATGCACTGCTGATGATGTCATTGACAGTATCTCTCATTTACTCTCTCTAGCTGTCTTTCTTTTTACATTATTCTCTGTTTACTTCCCTTATACTAACTCTTCTTTTTTTTTTAAAAAATATTTTTTTTAGTTCGCTTAAAGTTCGCGAACCGGTCAGCGAACTTGAAGCGAACCAAAAGAAATAGAGCTTGCCAGAGTGATAAACATTCTAGCAATTTTGTTTGAAAGGGGAGGTAGTTCTGAAAAGAACTGTTTTTTTTTGTTTTTGTTGTTTTATGTTTTTTTTGTAATTTTTTGAACATTTTTTGATTTTTTTGTATTTTTAGAACTGTTTTATGTTTTTTTTGTGTTTTTTAAGGAGGGGAGACAACAAAAAACAGGCTTTCAAAACGGCTCAACTGGAGCAAAAAAAAAGAAAATTACTTTTTGGGTGCATTAGGGCACTTATGATTTTCATATGCAATGTTCATGAGGTTGACACTCATGTTGCCATATGACAGCATAGCACCACAGTAAATACAAGACACCTTCATGTGCTGGAAGTTACGTTGGATGTTTGGCACAGTCTCTTGTGCCTCTCTTCCCGTCAAAGACAATGTGGATGTAGATCTTGCCACAGGAGTTGCCGTCGGATTGTCTACAAGATCCCTTAACTCAGCCCGGCTGTAGTTCAAGGGATGCCACCTGCTCATGTGACGGTGCATTGTATAGTTCCCCATACTGTACTTCTTTTCTGTGCCTCTCGACAATCTGTGGTCACAGATGAGGCAGGTGGCATATTTTGCATTCACTTTCTTGGTTCCAGGAGGGATGGTGAAAAACTGCCAGATGAAACTGGTTTTTCGTTTAGAAACCCGGGGCAACTCATCAACAAATTGTTGTCCCTCTCTCTCCTCTTCTTCTTCTTCCTCATCTTCCTCCTCTCTGTTAGTCATAATTTGACTGGGTGGTCCTCTCTTCTTATGGGGAGGTGGAGGTGGTGGTGGGGGTGCACCAGCTGCAGCAACAATGGAAGCCATTGTGGATCTTCAGATAAATGGTCTTTCTCTCACCAAGATGAAAGTCAGAGTGAGGAAATAAGGAGGGGTTTACTTGATTTGGGGAAAACAAAAGTTCTGAGCCAATGAAAAGTGTTATTTTTAGGTCACATGACCTAGTCATACATCATTTGGAAACCAAAAGTGAAATGAACCAATGAGAAGTTTGATAAACAAGTCACATGACCTGTTCCGCTTACGTTACGCGGCGCGCGCCGCGTCCCAGATCGCTTCCGGTTCGCGGTCCGGAGCACTTCCGGGAGCGCTAACGCGGCGCGTCATTAGACGCATTACGCGATAACGTGATACGTCGCGCTTCCGCGGCGCGTCACTGTTCCGCTAACGTAACGTTGACCGGTTCGCGGACTAGATCGCGGCATCAAGATGAGCTAACGGAAAGCTTCCCGGTTCGCGAACTAGAAGCGAAGAAAAAAAATATTAAAAAAAAAATTATCAATAAACATCTAAATATATTTTGGGATTTAAAGAATAATACATTTTACAGCTACAGATGTTAGCTTTTAAAAAACCAATGAAATTCACTGAAAAAACCATAGGTTATAGACCATATATAGTTAGAAATTTGCATTTAAAAAACCATTGAAATTCAATGAAAAAACCATAGGTTATAGACCATATATAGTTAGGAATTCGCATTTACAAAACCTTATTTTACTCGCATAAAACCATTGAAATTCCATATATAGTTAGTTGCGCTAACTATATATCGCGCACCCGCAATCCACTGCTGATGATGTCACATATTACATCATTCATGACATGGTCAGTGACATCACTGATGACATCACTGATGACATCTCAAATGACATCACTGATGACAACATCCAGTGACTGTATGTTTCTGTGAAGTTAAAATATGTCTTACATATTGAAGAATGAGTGGATGTATAAGTGTCTGGATGAAGGATTTAGTAGGTGCATGACTGACTGTATGAGTGAGTGATTAAATGTGTCTCACTGAGTGCATGGGTTAGTGACTAAACTGTCTTAATTTGTGCATCATTATGTCTGTTGTTCTGTAAACTGTTGCATGTGTTGATAAGTAGCTATATGAGTAACTATATGGGTTATTGATTGGTTACCTTAGTATTTGTATGGGAGACTGAGTGTGTGTGTGGGTGGCTGGGAGGTGTATGACTCTGTGCATAGATGTGTGAGCAGTTGATTCACTAGATGTATGGTTTCAAAAGTGCATGTGGAAACAGCTGTATGGGCAGTTGACTGTGTGCATGAGTGTATTGGTGAGTGAATGGATATCTCAGTGCTACATGTCAAAGTAAGTACATATGTGAAACACAGTACATGTGAGAGTTGACATATATAAATAACTGTGCATAAGAGCCAGTGAATGTGTGAGTGGCTGTATGGATCATTGTGAACTTGTATCAGGGATTGTATAAGAGAGTAAATATGTGTTAGTATATGTTTGAATAAGTAAAGTTTGCATAACTGTATAGTTGAGGAAATGGAGGTGTGATTGATTCTTTGCATGACTGACTAGGTGTGTGAGTAACTCCATGGATGAGTGACAGTCTGTGAGTGTCTGTTTACACTGATTGTATCTAAGGTTATATTAGAGTCTGAAGAGGTTCATCGTATTATCACATGAATGATAAAATCAGTGATGTGATCAGTAATGTCAAATGAGATGTCATCAGTGATGTCATCAGTGATGTCATTTGAGATGTCATCAGTGATGTCATTTGAGATGTCATCAGTGATGTCATCAGTGATGTCACTGACCATGTCATGAATGATGTAATATGTGACATCATCAGCAGTGGATTGCGGGTGCGCGATATATAGTTAGCGCAACTAACTATATATGGAATTTCAATGGTTTTATGCGAGTAAAATAAGGTTTTGTAAATGCGAATTCCTAACTATATATGGTCTATAACCTATGGTTTTTTCATTGAATATATATATATATATATATATATATATATATATATATATATATATATATATATATATTACCTACTGGCGGTCGCCAGTAGGTAGTTATAGTTAGGATAATTTTCAATGTTAAATCTCAACATTCTATTTTGAATAACTTTGGCGCCGGTTGACGAATCTGTTTTTAGCCCAGCACCAGTCCGCCATGACGCGTTTCGGCTAGAGATAGCCTTGATCACATGACATCGTCATGAGGGCTGACCACCCATTTAAAGTGCAAAGTGCCATCACGTGTCATGGAAACTGAAAAAATACTATTAACGTTTCCATGATGTTGCAAATTTTTACATTACGGCTTAAATGCCGGTATTGCACACATTGTCAATAAATAGATCAAAAGATATTATTGAATTGCAGTAAAATACATTAAACATTAGCAATGAAAGAAACCTCAGAGAACAAATGCATTCATGAAAGTACATGGCAACGGCTATGAAAACTTCTAAAATTGTATAAAAGTTAAAAGCGATGCCCATGTGGGCCAATGCATGGAACCTGAGGTAGAGACTGCAATTGTGCAAATATGCTATTAGTGCAAAACATGTATAATGGCAATAAAGTGCTACTGAGAAAGTGAAGTGTTTGTTAAATCAAAACAAATATACAAAAAGGTCATGGAGGGTACAGGGATCATGTTACGATGTTAAAGTTGTAATCCACAGTTCATATTTTACTAAATTCATGGAATTCTAGTTAACACAATCAGTTACAAGATTGAATCACAGAAAGTGCATAGTGCTAGTAACATAAGGTATCAGGGTACTATAGATAGGTGTGGCAGCCCTCCCCAGTATTGAGGCCTTGCGGTGCCTTTGTGTCATATAATATTATGTAGCGGGTCTCTAATTTACGAAGTAGAGACTCCCTGTCACCGCCCCTCTTCTGGGGAGGAACACAATCTATCACAAAGTACCTCAACAACGAGGCATCTTTTCCATGTTTGTTCTCAAAGTGCCTGGCTACAGGATATGTCGCATCTGCACGGGTGATAGCTCGCAGGTGCTGTAATATTCGCTTGTGCACTTGTGGTCTAGTGCTGCCTACATATCTCAGCCCGCACGGACACTCTAAAACATAAACTGCAAACTCAGATTTGCAGTTCAGTTTCTGTTTGATTTTAATTGGAAAAGGACATAATGGGGTAGTGACCTCTGTTTTGCTGATACCATGTTTGCAAGCTTTGCAAGTAGAGCACCTTAAAAAACCTTTACTGTCACTTAGCCATGACCCAGTAATCACCTCTGGACTACTAGATACCAGACTGTCTTGCATCGAACGGGCTTTGCGGTAGGTAATGCTGGGATGTTTTGTCATCAGGGGGCCTATAATGGGGTCACTGGATACCAAGAACCAGTTGTCCCTGACAATTTTATGGATACTTTTATGTTGATCGCTGTATTCCATAATGAGTCTGGTCTCCTCACATGATCTATCGGTGTAAGACCCTTGCTGAACAACACCTGAGCCCAGGAGTGTTAGCCTGTCGATTTTGTTGGCCCTCTATATCTATAGTTTCTGGCTTGTATCCCCGTTGAATGAACCGAGCCCTACAGAGGGATTTTGCCAGCCGGCATTCTTGCTCATTACTGCAAATTCTCCGGACACGGAGCATCTCCCCATAGGGGACACTGCGTATCAGGTGTGCTGGATGATGACTATCTGCATGCAGTAATGTATTACCCGCAGTGGGCTTACGATATAATCTAGTCTGAAGGCTACCATCCTGGACAAAGATCTCCACATCCAGGAACACGATGGACTTTTTACTGAGGCTACTGGTGAATTGAATGTTAAGATTATTGGCATTCAATTCCCTTATGAAATCAATAACCTCGTCTTCAGTACCATCCCATACAAAAACCAGGTCATCGATGTACCTTAACCAGAGTTTTACATTAGTGTTCATAGTGGCAACATGTTGTTTCATCAGGACCTGCTCCTCCCAGTACCCCATGTGCAGACAGGCGTAACTGGGAGAGAAGCAGGCCCCCATTGCCACACCCCTGGTCTGTAAGAAAAGCTGGTTAGCAAACAAAAAGACATTTTTTTCGAGACAGATAGCAATCATGTCTAACAACATTTTAGAATGTTCCTGGAAACAAGCATCTCTTTTTCGAAGGAAATGTTGTGTGGCTCTCAGTCCATCAGGATGGAATATACTGGTATAGAGCGACGTGACGTCCATAGATACCAGACGAAATTAGGATTCCATCTAAAGTCTTGGAGTTTTCTGAGTAAATCACTAGTGTCCAGGATAAAGGATGGTAGGCCTCTTACAAAGTCCTGTAAGAAAAAATCAATGTATTTGCTCATATTTTCCAACAGGCTGTTGCATGCAGATATAATAGGCCTACCAGGGGGCTGCTGCAGATTCTTATGTACTTTTGGAATGAAGTAAATAACAGGCGTGACTGGAAAGTCCTTTTTGAGAAACTTGTATTCATCCATTGAAAGCAAGCCCTTGCTCCTCCAAGCAGAAAGTTTGAGATAAATTTCATTTCTTGCCTTGAGAGCCTCCTGCATAGAGATGCGCCTGTAACATTCCCTATCATTAAGTTGTTTATGGGCTTCCTCCAAGTACATCTTACGTGGCCACAAGACCACGTTGCCCCCTTTATCCGATTGTCTGATCACCAAATTTTTATTTGCCTTAAGTTTCTTTATCAATGTGTGGTACTGCCTGTCCTTATGGTTGTAGCGCTTAGTTGAATTGGTAATTTTAATCTGTAGGTCCTTTAATTGTGAGGTGACACGGTCATTAAAAATGTCCACATTGTCTTTTATCATCAGGGGATAAAATTTAGATTTAATTTTGAAAGGTGTCGGACAAACGGCAGGTAAAGGTTCGCCTCCAAGTGCTGTCTGACTCTCTGTAGTAGGGCGAAATTCTTCTTCCTGGAGTTCCAACAGTTATTGTGTCAGGGCTGCTCCTAGCGTTACTGTATCACTAGCACCACTTGATGCATTGATTACAGAAGCAGCCTCGTGGACCCCATTGGTAGAGTTTGAATCTACTACTGTGTGCGTGGCAAAGTGTTTGCGCAGTTTAAGTTGACGCACAAACTTAAATATGTCTATTTTAGTAGTAGCATAATCAAAATCTCCTCGTGGACTATAGGTTAGTCCTAAAGCTAAAATGGAAGTCTCCTTGGGAGTCAGATTAATGTCAGATAAATTGATGCCGGCACGTCTGTAAGGCACACCAGCAGACCCCCCTAACTACGGAGAAACGCGCTCAGCCACGAAATACCTAAATCTGGAAGAGGCCACCTAGTGAAACCAATCCTCTTCACAAATCACAACAAGGAATGGTGTTGTGTGAAAATATAAACAACGATGGCATAACCGTTATGAGAATATCCTTCCTTCTACATCAGTAGTGTTTAGATCATAACTATGGAGTGAAATAAGCGGTGCCGGCGAATATCTACCCTATCAACATAACATATCCTATGAGCAACCCTGTATAAAAATAAGAAGTGGAATCAACACTTATCAGTTATATATTTCCTGCTGAAAACTCTTCATCATTAAAAACATCAGAACTTCTGTTCTAAGAAATTGGAATCTACTCCACAGGATAACTAAGTAAAGAACTTG
>NW_028255750.1:0-18451 GCF_964263255.1 Lissotriton vulgaris | reverse complement strand
AGTTTTGCTTACACAAAAGCTTCAATTTTGACCCGTTTCAGGCACAGAAATGACTTTAAACACACTTATTTTAGTTGACAAAGTCATTATTCACATCCAACAGTCATTTAGAGTCAAAAGATTAAATGTTAAAATTTCATCATTATAGACCATTTTGGGAACGTTCGACAGGTCCGGAGTCATCGTTTTTCGTCTGAAAATTGATTTTTTGGACTGTACCAAAAATGATTCAAAATGTCAATTGGATCGTGCCTCATGTTGAATAACCACTTTTTAAACCCTCACAGTGACCAAAATTGCCAATTTTACACAGTTTTGCTTACTCAAAAGCTTCAATTTTGACCCATTTCAGGCACAGAAATGACTTTAAACACACTTATTTTAGTTGACAAAGCCATAATTCACATCCAACAGTCATTTAGAGTCAAAAGATTAAATGTTAAAATTTCATCATTATAGACCATTTTGGGAACGTTCGACAGGTCCGGAGTCATCGTTTTTCGTCTGAAAATTGATTTTTTGGACTGTACCAAAAATGATTCAAAATGTCAATTGGATCGTGCCTCATGTTGAATAACCACTTTTTAAACCCTCACAGTGACCAAAATTGCCATTTTTACAGAGTTTTGATTACTCAAAAGCTTCACTTTTGACCCATTTCAGGCACAGAAATGACTTTAAACACACTTATTTTAGTTGACAAAGTCATAATTCACATCCAACAGTCATTTACAGTCAAAAGATTAAATGTTAAAATTTCATCCATATTGACCATTTTGGGATCGTTCGACATGTCCGGAGTCATCGTTTTTCATCCGAAAATTGATTTTTTGGACTGTACCAAAAATGATTCAAAATGTCAATTGGATCGTGCCTCATTTTGAATAACCACTTTTTAAACCCTCAGAGTGACCAAAATTGCCATTTTTACAGAGTTTTGATTACTCAAAAGCTTCAATTTTTACCCCTTTGAGGCACAGAAATGACTTTAAACACACTTATTTTAGTTGACAAAGTCATAATTCACATCCAACAGTCATTTACAGTCAAAAGATTAAATGTTAAAATTTCATCCATATTGACCATTTTGGGATCGTTCGACATGTCCGGAGTCATCGTTTTTCATCCGAAAATTGATTTTTTGGACTGTACCAAAAATGATTCAAAATGTCAATTGGATCGTGCCTCATTTTGAATAACCACTTTTTAAACCCTCAGAGTGACCAAAATTGCCATTTTTACAGAGTTTTGATTACTCAAAAGCTTCAATTTTTACCCCTTTGAGGCACAGAAATGACTTTAAACACACTTATTTTAGTTGACAAAGTCATAATTCACATCCAACAGTCATTTACAGTCAAAAGATTAAATGTTAAAATTTCATCCATATTGACCATTTTGGGATCGTTCGACATGTCCGGAGTCATCGTTTTTCATCCGAAAATTGATTTTTTGGACTGTACCAAAAATGATTCAAAATGTCAATTGGATCGTGCCTCATGTTGAATAACCACTTTTTAAACCCTCACAGTGACCAAAATTGCCATTTTTACAGAGTTTTGATTACTCAAAAGCTTCACTTTTGACCCATTTCAGGCACAGAAATGACTTTAAACACACTTATTTTAGTTGACAAAGTCATAATTCACATCCAACAGTCATTTACAGTCAAAAGATTAAATGTTAAAATTTCATCCATATTGACCATTTTGGGATCGTTCGACATGTCCGGAGTCATCGTTTTTCATCCGAAAATTGATTTTTTGGACTGTACCAAAAATGATTCAAAATGTCAATTAGATCGTGCCTCATGTTGAATAACCACTTTTTAAACCCTCACAGTGACCAAAATTGCCATTTTTACAGAGTTTTGCTTACTCAAAAGCTTCAATTTTGACCCGTTTCAGGCACAGAAATGACTTTAAACACACTTATTTTAGTTGACAAAGTCATTATTCACATCTAACAGTCATTTAGAGTCAAAAGATTAAATGTTAAAATTTCATCCATATTGACCATTTTGGGATCGTTCGACATGTCCGGAGTCATCGTTTTTCATCCGAAAATTGATTTTTTGGACTGTACCAAAAATGATTCAAAATGTCAATTGGATCGTGCCTCATGTTGAATAACCACTTTTTAAACCCTCACAGTGACCAAAATTGCCATTTTTACAGAGTTTTGATTACTCAAAAGCTTCAATTTTGACCCATTTCAGGCACAGAAATGACTTTAAACACACTTATTTTAGTTGACAAAGTCATAATTCACATCCAACAGTCATTTACAGTCAAAAGATTAAATGTTAAAATTTCATCCATATTGACCATTTTGGGATCGTTCGACATGTCCGGAGTCATCGTTTTTCATCCGAAAATTGATTTTTTGGACTGTACCAAAAATGATTCAAAATGTCAATTAGATCGTGCCTCATGTTGAATAACCACTTTTTAAACCCTCACAGTGACCAAAATTGCCATTTTTACAGAGTTTTGCTTACTCAAAAGCTTCAATTTTGACCCATTTCAGGCACAGAAATGACTTTAAACACACTTATTTTAGTTGACAAAGTCATAATTCACATCCAACAGTCATTTACAGTCAAAAGATTAAATGTTAGAATTTCATCCATATTGACCATTTTGGGATCGTTCGACATGTCCGGAGTCATCGTTTTTCATCCGAAAATTGATTTTTTGGACTGTACCAAAAATGATTCAAAATGTCAATTGGATCGTGCCTCATGTTAAATAACCACTTTTTAAACCCTCAGAGTGACCAAAATTGCCATTTTTACAGAGTTTTGATTACTCAAAAGCTTCAATTTTGACCCATTTCAGGCACAGAAATGACTTTAAACACACTTATTTTAGTTGACAAAGTCATAATTCACATCCAACAGTCATTTACAGTCAAAAGATTAAATGTTAAAATTTCATCCATATTGACCATTTTGGGATCGTTCGACATGTCCGGAGTCATCGTTTTTCATCCGAAAATTGATTTTTTGGACTGTACCAAAAATGATTCAAAATGTCAATTGGATCGTGCCTCATGTTGAATAACCACTTTTTAAACCCTCACAGTGACCAAAATTGCCATTTTTACAGAGTTTTGCTTACTCAAAGGCTTCAATTTTGACCCATTTCAGGCACAGAAATGACTTTAAACACACTTATTTTAGTTGACAAAGTCATAATTCACATCCAACAGTCATTTACAGTCAAAAGATTAAATGTTAAAATTTCATCCATATTGACCATTTTGGGATCGTTCGACATGTCCGGAGTCATCGTTTTTCATCCGAAAATAGATTTTTTGAACTGTACCAAAAATGATTCAAAATGTCAATTGGATCGTGCCTCATGTTGAATAACCACTTTTTAAACCCTCACAGTGACCAAAATTGCCATTTTTACAGAGTTTTGCTTACTCAAAAGCTTCAATTTTGACCCATTTCAGGCACAGAAATGACTTTAAACACACTTATTCTAGTTGACAAAGTCATAATTCACATCCAACAGTCATTTACAGTCAAAAGATTAAATGTTAAAATTTCATCCATATTGACCATTTTGGGATCGTTCGACATGTCCGGAGTCATCGTTTTTCATCCGAAAATTGATTTTTTGAACTGTACCAAAAATGATTCAAAATGTCAATTGGATCGTGCCTCATGTTGAATAACCACTTTTTAAACCCTCACAGTGACCAAAATTGCCAATTTTACACAGTTTTGCTTACTCAAAAGCTTCAATTTTGACCCATTTCAGGCACAGAAATGACTTTAAACACACTTTTTTTAGTTGACAAAGCCATAATTCACATCCAACAGTCATTTAGAGTCAAAAGATTAAATGTTAAAATTTCATCATTATAGACCATTTTGGGAACGTTCGACAGGTCCGGAGTCATCGTTTTTCGACTGAAAATTGATTTTTTGGACTGTACCAAAAATGATTCAAAATGTCAATTGGATCGTGCCTCATGTTGAATAACCACTTTTTAAACCCTCAGAGTGACCAAAATTGCCATTTTTACAGAGTTTTGATTACTCAAAAGCTTCAATTTTTACCCCTTTGAGGCACAGAAATGACTTTAAACACACTTATTTTAGTTGACAAAGTCATAATTCACATCCAACAGTCATTTACAGTCAAAAGATTAAATGTTAAAATTTCATCCATATTGACCATTTTGGGATCGTTCGACATGTCCGGAGTCATTGTTTTTCATTCGAAAATTGATTTTTTGGACTGTACCAAAAATGATTCAAAATGTCAATTGGATCGTGCCTCATGTTGAATAACCACTTTTTAAACCCTCACAGTGACCAAAATTGCCATTTTTACAGAGTTTTGATTACTCAAAAGCTTCACTTTTGACCCATTTCAGGCACAGAAATGACTTTAAACACACTTATTTTAGTTGACAAAGTCATAATTCACATCCAACAGTCATTTACAGTCAAAAGATTAAATGTTAAAATTTCATCCATATTGACCATTTTGGGATCGTTCGACATGTCCGGAGTCATCGTTTTTCATCCGAAAATTGATTTTTTGGACTGTACCAAAAATGATTCAAAATGTCAATTAGATCGTGCCTCATGTTGAATAACCACTTTTTAAACCCTCACAGTGACCAAAATTGCCATTTTTACAGAGTTTTGCTTACTCAAAAGCTTCAATTTTGACCCATTTCAGGCACAGAAATGACTTTAAACACACTTATTTTAGTTGACAAAGTCATAATTCACATCCAACAGTCATTTACAGTCAAAAGATTAAATGTTAGAATTTCATCCATATTGACCATTTTGGGATCGTTCGACATGTCCGGAGTCATCGTTTTTCATCCGAAAATTGATTTTTTGGACTGTACCAAAAATGATTCAAAATGTCAATTGGATCGTGCCTCATGTTGAATAACCACTTTTTAAACCCTCACAGTGACCAAAATTGCCATTTTTACAGAGTTTTGCTTACTCAAAAGCTTCAATTTTGACCCGTTTCAGGCACAGAAATGACTTTAAACACACTTATTTTAGTTGACAAAGTCATTATTCACATCCAACAGTCATTTAGAGTCAAAAGATTAAATGTTAAAATTTCATCCATATTGACCATTTTGGGATCGTTCGACATGTCCGGAGTCATCGTTTTTCATCCGAAAATTGATTTTTTGGACTGTACCAAAAATTATTCAAAATGTCAATTGGATCGTGCCTCATGTTGAATAACCACTTTTTAAACCCTCACAGTGACCAAAATTGCCATTTTTACAGAGTTTTGATTACTCAAAAGCTTCAATTTTGACCCATTTCAGGCACAGAAATGACTTTAAACACACTTATTTTAGTTGACTAAGTCATAATTCACATCCAACAGTCATTTACAGTCAAAAGATTAAATGTTAAAATTTCATCCATATTGACCATTTTGGGATCGTTCGACATGTCCGGAGTCATCGTTTTTCATCCGAAAATTGATTTTTTGGACTGTACCAAAAATGATTCAAAATGTCAATTAGATCGTGCCTCATGTTGAATAACCACTTTTTAAACCCTCACAGTGACCAAAATTGCCATTTTTACAGAGTTTTACTTACTCAAAAGCTTCAATTTTGACCCATTTCAGGCACAGAAATGACTTTAAACACACTTATTTTAGTTGACAAAGTCATAATTCACATCCAACAGTCATTTACAGTCAAAAGATTAAATGTTAAAATTTCATCCATATTGACCATTTTGGGATCGTTCGACATGTCCGGAGTCATCGTTTTTCATCCGAAAAATGATTTTTTGGACTGTACCAAAAATGATTCAAAATGTCAATTGGATCGTGCCTCATGTTGAATAACCACTTTTTAAACCCTCACAGTGACCAAAATTGCCAATTTTACACAGTTTTGCTTACTCAAAAGCTTCAATTTTGACCCATTTCAGGCACAGAAATGACTTTAAACACACTTATTTTAGTTGACAAAGCCATAATTCACATCCAACAGTCATTTAGAGTCAAAAGATTAAATGTTAAAATTTCATAATTATAGACCATTTTGGGAACGTTCGACAGGTCCGGAGTCATCGTTTTTCGTCTGAAAATTGATTTTTTGGAATGTACCAAAAATGATTCAAAATGTCAATTGGATCGTGCCTCATGTTGAATAACCACTTTTTAAACCCTCAGAGTGACCAAAATTGCCATTTTTACAGAGTTTTGATTACTCAAAAGCTTCAATTTTTACCCCTTTGAGGCACAGAAATGACTTTAAACACACTTATTTTAGTTGACAAGGTCATAATTCACATCCAACAGTCATTTACAGTCAAAAGATTAAATGTTAAAATTTCATCCATATTGACCATTTTGGGATCGTTCGACATGTCCGGAGTCATCGTTTTTCATCCGAAAATTGATTTTTTGGACTGTACCAAAAATGATTCAAAATGTCAATTGGATCGTGCCTCATGTTGAATAACCACTTTTTAAACCCTCACAGTGACCAAAATTGCCATTTTTACAGAGTTTTGATTACTCAAAAGCTTCACTTTTGACCCATTTCAGGCACAGAAATGACTTTAAACACACTTATTTTAGTTGACAAAGTCATAATTCACATCCAACAGTCATTTACAGTCAAAAGATTAAATGTTAAAATTTCATCCATATTGACCATTTTGGGATCGTTCGACATGTCCGGAGTCATCGTTTTTCATCCGAAAATTGATTTTTTGGACTGTACCAAAAATGATTCAAAATGTCAATTGGATCGTGCCTCATGTTGAATAACCACTTTTTAAACCCTCACAGTGACCAAAATTGCCAATTTTACACAGTTTTGCTTACTCAAAAGCTTCAATTTTGACCGATTTCAGGCACAGAAATGACTTTAAACACACTTATTTTAGTTGACAAAGCCATAATTCACATCCAACAGTCATTTAGAGTCAAAAGATTAAATGTTAAAATTTCATCATTATAGACCATTTTGGGAACGTTCGACAGGTCCGGAGTCATCGTTTTTCGTCTGAAAATTGATTTTTTGGACTGTACCAAAAATGATTCAAAATGTCAATTGGATCGTGCCTCATGTTGAATAACCACTTTTTAAACCCTCACAGTGACCAAAATTGCCATTTTTACAGAGTTTTGATTACTCAAAAGCTTCAATTTTGACCCATTTCAGGCACAGAAATGACTTTAAACACACTTATTTTAGTTGACAAAGTCATAATTCACATCCAACAGTCATTTACAGTCAAAAGATTAAATGTTAAAATTTCATCCATATTGACCATTTTGGGATCGTTCGACATGTCCGGAGTCATCGTTTTTCATCCGAAAATTGATTTTTTGGACTGTACCAAAAATGATTCAAAATGTCAATTGGATCGTGCCTCATGTTGAATAACCACTTTTTAAACCCTCACAGTGACCAAAATTGCCATTTTTACAGAGTTTTGCTTACTCAAAAGCTTCAATTTTGACCCATTTCAGGCACAGAAATGACTTTAAACACACTTATTTTAGTTGACAAAGTCATAATTCACATCCAACAGTCATTTACAGTCAAAAGATTAAATGTTAAAATTTCATCCATATTGACCATTTTGGGATCGTTCGACATGTCCGGAGTCATCGTTTTTCATCCGAAAATTGATTTTTTGGACTGTACCAAAAATGATTCAAAATGTCAATTGGATCGTGCCTCATGTTGAATAACCACTTTTTAAACCCTCACAGTGACCAAAATTGCCATTTTTACAGAGTTTTGCTTACTCAAAGGCTTCAATTTTGACCCATTTCAGGCACAGAAATGACTTTAAACACACTTATTTTAGTTGACAAAGTCATAATTCACATCCAACAGTCATTTACAGTCAAAAGATTAAATGTTAAAATTTCATCCATATTGACCATTTTGGGATCGTTCGACATGTCCGGAGTCATCGTTTTTCATCCGAAAATAGATTTTTTGAACTGTACCAAAAATGATTCAAAATGTCAATTGGATCGTGCCTCATGTTGAATAACCACTTTTTAAACCCTCACAGTGACCAAAATTGCCATTTTTACAGAGTTTTGCTTACTCAAAAGCTTCAATTTTGACCCATTTCAGGCACAGAAATGACTTTAAACACACTTATTCTAGTTGACAAAGTCATAATTCACATCCAACAGTCATTTACAGTCAAAAGATTAAATGTTAAAATTTCATCCATATTGACCATTTTGGGATCGTTCGACATGTCCGGAGTCATCGTTTTTCATCCGAAAATTGATTTTTTGAACTGTACCAAAAATGATTCAAAATGTCAATTGGATCGTGCCTCATGTTGAATAACCACTTTTTAAACCCTCACAGTGACCAAAATTGCCAATTTTACACAGTTTTGCTTACTCAAAAGCTTCAATTTTGACCGATTTCAGGCACAGAAATGACTTTGAACACACTTTTTTTAGTTGACAAAGCCATAATTCACATCCAACAGTCATTTAGAGTCAAAAGATTAAATGTTAAAATTTCATCATTATAGACCATTTTGGGAACGTTCGACAGGTCCGGAGTCATCGTTTTTCGACTGAAAATTGATTTTTTGGACTGTACCAAAAATGATTCAAAATGTCAATTGGATCGTGCCTCATGTTGAATAACCACTTTTTAAACCCTCAGAGTGACCAAAATTGCCATTTTTACAGAGTTTTGATTACTCAAAAGCTTCAATTTTTACCCCTTTGAGGCACAGAAATGACTTTAAACACACTTATTTTAGTTGACAAAGTCATAATTCACATCCAACAGTCATTTACAGTCAAAAGATTAAATGTTAAAATTTCATCCATATTGACCATTTTGGGATCGTTCGACATGTCCGGAGTCATCGTTTTTCATCCGAAAATTGATTTTTTGGACTGTACCAAAAATGATTCAAAATGTCAATTGGATCATGCCTCATTTTGAATAACCACTTTTTAAACCCTCACAGTGACCAAAATTGCCAATTTTACAGAGTTTTGCTTACACAAAAGCTTCAATTTTGACCCGTTTCAGGCACAGAAATGACTTTAAACACACTTATTTTAGTTGACAAAGTCATTATTCACATCCAACAGTCATTTAGAGTCAAAAGATTAAATGTTAAAATTTCATCATTATAGACCATTTTGGGAACGTTCGACAGGTCCGGAGTCATCGTTTTTCGTCTGAAAATTGATTTTTTGGACTGTACCAAAAATGATTCAAAATGTCAATTGGATCGTGCCTCATGTTGAATAACCACTTTTTAAACCCTCACAGTGACCAAAATTGCCAATTTTACACAGTTTTGCTTACTCAAAAGCTTCAATTTTGACCCATTTCAGGCACAGAAATGACTTTAAACACACTTATTTTAGTTGACAAAGCCATAATTCACATCCAACAGTCATTTAGAGTCAAAAGATTAAATGTTAAAATTTCATCATTATAGACCATTTTGGGAACGTTCGACAGGTCCGGAGTCATCGTTTTTCGTCTGAAAATTGATTTTTTGGACTGTACCAAAAATGATTCAAAATGTCAATTGGATCGTGCCTCATGTTGAATAACCACTTTTTAAACCCTCACAGTGACCAAAATTGCCATTTTTACAGAGTTTTGATTACTCAAAAGCTTCACTTTTGACCCATTTCAGGCACAGAAATGACTTTAAACACACTTATTTTAGTTGACAAAGTCATAATTCACATCCAACAGTCATTTACAGTCAAAAGATTAAATGTTAAAATTTCATCCATATTGACCATTTTGGGATCGTTCGACATGTCCGGAGTCATCGTTTTTCATCCGAAAATTGATTTTTTGGACTGTACCAAAAATGATTCAAAATGTCAATTGGATCGTGCCTCATTTTGAATAACCACTTTTTAAACCCTCAGAGTGACCAAAATTGCCATTTTTACAGAGTTTTGATTACTCAAAAGCTTCAATTTTTACCCCTTTGAGGCACAGAAATGACTTTAAACACACTTATTTTAGTTGACAAAGTCATAATTCACATCCAACAGTCATTTACAGTCAAAAGATTAAATGTTAAAATTTCATCCATATTGACCATTTTGGGATCGTTCGACATGTCCGGAGTCATCGTTTTTCATCCGAAAATTGATTTTTTGGACTGTACCAAAAATGATTCAAAATGTCAATTGGATCGTGCCTCATTTTGAATAACCACTTTTTAAACCCTCAGAGTGACCAAAATTGCCATTTTTACAGAGTTTTGATTACTCAAAAGCTTCAATTTTTACCCCTTTGAGGCACAGAAATGACTTTAAACACACTTATTTTAGTTGACAAAGTCATAATTCACATCCAACAGTCATTTACAGTCAAAAGATTAAATGTTAAAATTTCATCCATATTGACCATTTTGGGATCGTTCGACATGTCCGGAGTCATCGTTTTTCATCCGAAAATTGATTTTTTGGACTGTACCAAAAATGATTCAAAATGTCAATTGGATCGTGCCTCATGTTGAATAACCACTTTTTAAACCCTCACAGTGACCAAAATTGCCATTTTTACAGAGTTTTGATTACTCAAAAGCTTCACTTTTGACCCATTTCAGGCACAGAAATGACTTTAAACACACTTATTTTAGTTGACAAAGTCATAATTCACATCCAACAGTCATTTACAGTCAAAAGATTAAATGTTAAAATTTCATCCATATTGACCATTTTGGGATCGTTCGACATGTCCGGAGTCATCGTTTTTCATCCGAAAATTGATTTTTTGGACTGTACCAAAAATGATTCAAAATGTCAATTAGATCGTGCCTCATGTTGAATAACCACTTTTTAAACCCTCACAGTGACCAAAATTGCCATTTTTACAGAGTTTTGCTTACTCAAAAGCTTCAATTTTGACCCGTTTCAGGCACAGAAATGACTTTAAACACACTTATTTTAGTTGACAAAGTCATTATTCACATCTAACAGTCATTTAGAGTCAAAAGATTAAATGTTAAAATTTCATCCATATTGACCATTTTGGGATCGTTCGACATGTCCGGAGTCATCGTTTTTCATCCGAAAATTGATTTTTTGGACTGTACCAAAAATGATTCAAAATGTCAATTGGATCGTGCCTCATGTTGAATAACCACTTTTTAAACCCTCACAGTGACCAAAATTGCCATTTTTACAGAGTTTTGATTACTCAAAAGCTTCAATTTTGACCCATTTCAGGCACAGAAATGACTTTAAACACACTTATTTTAGTTGACAAAGTCATAATTCACATCCAACAGTCATTTACAGTCAAAAGATTAAATGTTAAAATTTCATCCATATTGACCATTTTGGGATCGTTCGACATGTCCGGAGTCATCGTTTTTCATCCGAAAATTGATTTTTTGGACTGTACCAAAAATGATTCAAAATGTCAATTAGATCGTGCCTCATGTTGAATAACCACTTTTTAAACCCTCACAGTGACCAAAATTGCCATTTTTACAGAGTTTTGCTTACTCAAAAGCTTCAATTTTGACCCATTTCAGGCACAGAAATGACTTTAAACACACTTATTTTAGTTGACAAAGTCATAATTCACATCCAACAGTCATTTACAGTCAAAAGATTAAATGTTAGAATTTCATCCATATTGACCATTTTGGGATCGTTCGACATGTCCGGAGTCATCGTTTTTCATCCGAAAATTGATTTTTTGGACTGTACCAAAAATGATTCAAAATGTCAATTGGATCGTGCCTCATGTTAAATAACCACTTTTTAAACCCTCAGAGTGACCAAAATTGCCATTTTTACAGAGTTTTGATTACTCAAAAGCTTCAATTTTGACCCATTTCAGGCACAGAAATGACTTTAAACACACTTATTTTAGTTGACAAAGTCATAATTCACATCCAACAGTCATTTACAGTCAAAAGATTAAATGTTAAAATTTCATCCATATTGACCATTTTGGGATCGTTCGACATGTCCGGAGTCATCGTTTTTCATCCGAAAATTGATTTTTTGGACTGTACCAAAAATGATTCAAAATGTCAATTGGATCGTGCCTCATGTTGAATAACCACTTTTTAAACCCTCACAGTGACCAAAATTGCCATTTTTACAGAGTTTTGCTTACTCAAAGGCTTCAATTTTGACCCATTTCAGGCACAGAAATGACTTTAAACACACTTATTTTAGTTGACAAAGTCATAATTCACATCCAACAGTCATTTACAGTCAAAAGATTAAATGTTAAAATTTCATCCATATTGACCATTTTGGGATCGTTCGACATGTCCGGAGTCATCGTTTTTCATCCGAAAATAGATTTTTTGAACTGTACCAAAAATGATTCAAAATGTCAATTGGATCGTGCCTCATGTTGAATAACCACTTTTTAAACCCTCACAGTGACCAAAATTGCCATTTTTACAGAGTTTTGCTTACTCAAAAGCTTCAATTTTGACCCATTTCAGGCACAGAAATGACTTTAAACACACTTATTCTAGTTGACAAAGTCATAATTCACATCCAACAGTCATTTACAGTCAAAAGATTAAATGTTAAAATTTCATCCATATTGACCATTTTGGGATCGTTCGACATGTCCGGAGTCATCGTTTTTCATCCGAAAATTGATTTTTTGAACTGTACCAAAAATGATTCAAAATGTCAATTGGATCGTGCCTCATGTTGAATAACCACTTTTTAAACCCTCACAGTGACCAAAATTGCCAATTTTACACAGTTTTGCTTACTCAAAAGCTTCAATTTTGACCCATTTCAGGCACAGAAATGACTTTAAACACACTTTTTTTAGTTGACAAAGCCATAATTCACATCCAACAGTCATTTAGAGTCAAAAGATTAAATGTTAAAATTTCATCATTATAGACCATTTTGGGAACGTTCGACAGGTCCGGAGTCATCGTTTTTCGACTGAAAATTGATTTTTTGGACTGTACCAAAAATGATTCAAAATGTCAATTGGATCGTGCCTCATGTTGAATAACCACTTTTTAAACCCTCAGAGTGACCAAAATTGCCATTTTTACAGAGTTTTGATTACTCAAAAGCTTCAATTTTTACCCCTTTGAGGCACAGAAATGACTTTAAACACACTTATTTTAGTTGACAAAGTCATAATTCACATCCAACAGTCATTTACAGTCAAAAGATTAAATGTTAAAATTTCATCCATATTGACCATTTTGGGATCGTTCGACATGTCCGGAGTCATTGTTTTTCATTCGAAAATTGATTTTTTGGACTGTACCAAAAATGATTCAAAATGTCAATTGGATCGTGCCTCATGTTGAATAACCACTTTTTAAACCCTCACAGTGACCAAAATTGCCATTTTTACAGAGTTTTGATTACTCAAAAGCTTCACTTTTGACCCATTTCAGGCACAGAAATGACTTTAAACACACTTATTTTAGTTGACAAAGTCATAATTCACATCCAACAGTCATTTACAGTCAAAAGATTAAATGTTAAAATTTCATCCATATTGACCATTTTGGGATCGTTCGACATGTCCGGAGTCATCGTTTTTCATCCGAAAATTGATTTTTTGGACTGTACCAAAAATGATTCAAAATGTCAATTAGATCGTGCCTCATGTTGAATAACCACTTTTTAAACCCTCACAGTGACCAAAATTGCCATTTTTACAGAGTTTTGCTTACTCAAAAGCTTCAATTTTGACCCATTTCAGGCACAGAAATGACTTTAAACACACTTATTTTAGTTGACAAAGTCATAATTCACATCCAACAGTCATTTACAGTCAAAAGATTAAATGTTAGAATTTCATCCATATTGACCATTTTGGGATCGTTCGACATGTCCGGAGTCATCGTTTTTCATCCGAAAATTGATTTTTTGGACTGTACCAAAAATGATTCAAAATGTCAATTGGATCGTGCCTCATGTTGAATAACCACTTTTTAAACCCTCACAGTGACCAAAATTGCCATTTTTACAGAGTTTTGCTTACTCAAAAGCTTCAATTTTGACCCGTTTCAGGCACAGAAATGACTTTAAACACACTTATTTTAGTTGACAAAGTCATTATTCACATCCAACAGTCATTTAGAGTCAAAAGATTAAATGTTAAAATTTCATCCATATTGACCATTTTGGGATCGTTCGACATGTCCGGAGTCATCGTTTTTCATCCGAAAATTGATTTTTTGGACTGTACCAAAAATTATTCAAAATGTCAATTGGATCGTGCCTCATGTTGAATAACCACTTTTTAAACCCTCACAGTGACCAAAATTGCCATTTTTACAGAGTTTTGATTACTCAAAAGCTTCAATTTTGACCCATTTCAGGCACAGAAATGACTTTAAACACACTTATTTTAGTTGACTAAGTCATAATTCACATCCAACAGTCATTTACAGTCAAAAGATTAAATGTTAAAATTTCATCCATATTGACCATTTTGGGATCGTTCGACATGTCCGGAGTCATCGTTTTTCATCCGAAAATTGATTTTTTGGACTGTACCAAAAATGATTCAAAATGTCAATTAGATCGTGCCTCATGTTGAATAACCACTTTTTAAACCCTCACAGTGACCAAAATTGCCATTTTTACAGAGTTTTACTTACTCAAAAGCTTCAATTTTGACCCATTTCAGGCACAGAAATGACTTTAAACACACTTATTTTAGTTGACAAAGTCATAATTCACATCCAACAGTCATTTACAGTCAAAAGATTAAATGTTAAAATTTCATCCATATTGACCATTTTGGGATCGTTCGACATGTCCGGAGTCATCGTTTTTCATCCGAAAAATGATTTTTTGGACTGTACCAAAAATGATTCAAAATGTCAATTGGATCGTGCCTCATGTTGAATAACCACTTTTTAAACCCTCACAGTGACCAAAATTGCCAATTTTACACAGTTTTGCTTACTCAAAAGCTTCAATTTTGACCCATTTCAGGCACAGAAATGACTTTAAACACACTTATTTTAGTTGACAAAGCCATAATTCACATCCAACAGTCATTTAGAGTCAAAAGATTAAATGTTAAAATTTCATAATTATAGACCATTTTGGGAACGTTCGACAGGTCCGGAGTCATCGTTTTTCGTCTGAAAATTGATTTTTTGGAATGTACCAAAAATGATTCAAAATGTCAATTGGATCGTGCCTCATGTTGAATAACCACTTTTTAAACCCTCAGAGTGACCAAAATTGCCATTTTTACAGAGTTTTGATTACTCAAAAGCTTCAATTTTTACCCCTTTGAGGCACAGAAATGACTTTAAACACACTTATTTTAGTTGACAAGGTCATAATTCACATCCAACAGTCATTTACAGTCAAAAGATTAAATGTTAAAATTTCATCCATATTGACCATTTTGGGATCGTTCGACATGTCCGGAGTCATCGTTTTTCATCCGAAAATTGATTTTTTGGACTGTACCAAAAATGATTCAAAATGTCAATTGGATCGTGCCTCATGTTGAATAACCACTTTTTAAACCCTCACAGTGACCAAAATTGCCAATTTTACACAGTTTTGCTTACTCAAAAGCTTCAATTTTGACCGATTTCAGGCACAGAAATGACTTTAAACACACTTATTTTAGTTGACAAAGCCATAATTCACATCCAACAGTCATTTAGAGTCAAAAGATTAAATGTTAAAATTTCATCATTATAGACCATTTTGGGAACGTTCGACAGGTCCGGAGTCATCGTTTTTCGTCTGAAAATTGATTTTTTGGACTGTACCAAAAATGATTCAAAATGTCAATTGGATCGTGCCTCATGTTGAATAACCACTTTTTAAACCCTCACAGTGACCAAAATTGCCATTTTTACAGAGTTTTGATTACTCAAAAGCTTCAATTTTGACCCATTTCAGGCACAGAAATGACTTTAAACACACTTATTTTAGTTGACAAAGTCATAATTCACATCCAACAGTCATTTACAGTCAAAAGATTAAATGTTAAAATTTCATCCATATTGACCATTTTGGGATCGTTCGACATGTCCGGAGTCATCGTTTTTCATCCGAAAATTGATTTTTTGGACTGTACCAAAAATGATTCAAAATGTCAATTGGATCGTGCCTCATGTTGAATAACCACTTTTTAAACCCTCACAGTGACCAAAATTGCCATTTTTACAGAGTTTTGCTTACTCAAAAGCTTCAATTTTGACCCATTTCAGGCACAGAAATGACTTTAAACACACTTATTTTAGTTGACAAAGTCATAATTCACATCCAACAGTCATTTACAGTCAAAAGATTAAATGTTAAAATTTCATCCATATTGACCATTTTGGGATCGTTCGACATGTCCGGAGTCATCGTTTTTCATCCGAAAATTGATTTTTTGGACTGTACCAAAAATGATTCAAAATGTCAATTGGATCGTGCCTCATGTTGAATAACCACTTTTTAAACCCTCACAGTGACCAAAATTGCCATTTTTACAGAGTTTTGCTTACTCAAAGGCTTCAATTTTGACCCATTTCAGGCACAGAAATGACTTTAAACACACTTATTTTAGTTGACAAAGTCATAATTCACATCCAACAGTCATTTACAGTCAAAAGATTAAATGTTAAAATTTCATCCATATTGACCATTTTGGGATCGTTCGACATGTCCGGAGTCATCGTTTTTCATCCGAAAATAGATTTTTTGAACTGTACCAAAAATGATTCAAAATGTCAATTGGATCGTGCCTCATGTTGAATAACCACTTTTTAAACCCTCACAGTGACCAAAATTGCCATTTTTACAGAGTTTTGCTTACTCAAAAGCTTCAATTTTGACCCATTTCAGGCACAGAAATGACTTTAAACACACTTATTCTAGTTGACAAAGTCATAATTCACATCCAACAGTCATTTACAGTCAAAAGATTAAATGTTAAAATTTCATCCATATTGACCATTTTGGGATCGTTCGACATGTCCGGAGTCATCGTTTTTCATCCGAAAATTGATTTTTTGAACTGTACCAAAAATGATTCAAAATGTCAATTGGATCGTGCCTCATGTTGAATAACCACTTTTTAAACCCTCACAGTGACCAAAATTGCCAATTTTACACAGTTTTGCTTACTCAAAAGCTTCAATTTTGACCGATTTCAGGCACAGAAATGACTTTGAACACACTTTTTTTAGTTGACAAAGCCATAATTCACATCCAACAGTCATTTAGAGTCAAAAGATTAAATGTTAAAATTTCATCATTATAGACCATTTTGGGAACGTTCGACAGGTCCGGAGTCATCGTTTTTCGACTGAAAATTGATTTTTTGGACTGTACCAAAAATGATTCAAAATGTCAATTGGATCGTGCCTCATGTTGAATAACCACTTTTTAAACCCTCAGAGTGACCAAAATTGCCATTTTTACAGAGTTTTGATTACTCAAAAGCTTCAATTTTTACCCCTTTGAGGCACAGAAATGACTTTAAACACACTTATTTTAGTTGACAAAGTCATAATTCACATCCAACAGTCATTTACAGTCAAAAGATTAAATGTTAAAATTTCATCCATATTGACCATTTTGGGATCGTTCGACATGTCCGGAGTCATCGTTTTTCATCCGAAAATTGATTTTTTGGACTGTACCAAAAATGATTCAAAATGTCAATTGGATCATGCCTCATTTTGAATAACCACTTTTTAAACCCTCACAGTGACCAAAATTGCCAATTTTACAGAGTTTTGCTTACACAAAAGCTTCAATTTTGACCCGTTTCAGGCACAGAAATGACTTTAAACACACTTATTTTAGTTGACAAAGTCATTATTCACATCCAACAGTCATTTAGAGTCAAAAGATTAAATGTTAAAATTTCATCATTATAGACCATTTTGGGAACGTTCGACAGGTCCGGAGTCATCGTTTTTCGTCTGAAAATTGATTTTTTGGACTGTACCAAAAATGATTCAAAATGTCAATTGGATCGTGCCTCATGTTGAATAACCACTTTTTAAACCCTCACAGTGACCAAAATTGCCAATTTTACACAGTTTTGCTTACTCAAAAGCTTCAATTTTGACCCATTTCAGGCACAGAAATGACTTTAAACACACTTATTTTAGTTGACAAAGCCATAATTCACATCCAACAGTCATTTAGAGTCAAAAGATTAAATGTTAAAATTTCATCATTATAGACCATTTTGGGAACGTTCGACAGGTCCGGAGTCATCGTTTTTCGTCTGAAAATTGATTTTTTGGACTGTACCAAAAATGATTCAAAATGTCAATTGGATCGTGCCTCATGTTGAATAACCACTTTTTAAACCCTCACAGTGACCAAAATTGCCATTTTTACAGAGTTTTGATTACTCAAAAGCTTCACTTTTGACCCATTTCAGGCACAGAAATGACTTTAAACACACTTATTTTAGTTGACAAAGTCATAATTCACATCCAACA
>NW_028255749.1:0-28908 GCF_964263255.1 Lissotriton vulgaris | reverse complement strand
TCTGCGTTGCTAAGGTTCTGAAAATGGGTTGGTATTTCCATCTTTTCAACGTCATTGTAGACGGCTTGTTCAAAAGTCATTATTTCCACTGGTGTTGTGTGTGGAGGTGGCATAAAAGTTGATTTTAATCTTAACCCACTCTCGTTCTCAACTTCGCACTCTTTTGGTTGACCCTGTTTCTCAAAAAAGGCTTTAAGCCTTAGTTTTCTGAAAAAACTGGCCAGCTCACAATGTAACTGGAATTTGTCAAGTCGTGCCGTAGGGACATAGCCAAGTCCTTTATTGAGAACATTTTCTTCAATGCCTGTTAGTGGTCTTGATGACAGGTTCGTGACTAGGGTTTCGTACTGCTTGTGCCTGCCTTGCTCTTTGTTCGGTTGCTCACTGGGTCGTCTTCCTCCCAGTGTACCTGATTCGGTTGTCTGTTTTTTCCCTTTCCTCTTCTGCCCCTGTGAAAAAAAGGAGGGCGAAATTGGAAAGGGGGAGGCTGGAAATGTGGTTGGAAAGGGGGTTGCCAACCATACAACTGGAAATTTGCCGTCTGGTTGAAAGGGTCCTGAAACATTGGGGGCTGGTAACCGGGCCAAAAGTTTCCTTGGCCTCTTTTCCCTCCTCTACCCCTTTGCCTATTAGTGCTGGTGTTAGATCCGTTGCTGCTACCTGATGAGACACTGGATGTGTCAGAGTCAGATGGGAGTTTCTCAGCTGGTTTGAAATCGGGATCTGAGTAGGGGTATGTCTTGACAAAGGAGAATCTTTTCAAGTCCTTTTGAAATTTCGTAGCTTTTTGCTGGGTCAGGTTGTCTTTGTATTCAGTTATTTCTTTATTAATTTCGTCCAGCCTTCTTTTATATCCAGTTATGGTGGCCTTTATATGTGCCTCTGTCTTTTGGATGTCAATTTGAATGGCTTCTGATAGTCTCAGGGCTGTTTTCAGTATTAAGACAATCCAATCATGCGTGCAGTGCCAGGCTATTAGTGCCCAGTCTTTTCGAAACTCTGCATCATTTAGAAAAATCCGTGGGGCATTAGTAACCAAAAGACCCTTGGGTGCCATGTTGTTGGTGACATATTCTTTTAGAATGGTGCCATGCAATATTGTTCTTATGCGTTCCCTTTTCATTTCCGTTAGTTTCTCCCAGTCGCCTGTTTGTGATATCGTCTGGGAAATGCTTGCATCCGCAAAGCCAGAGATCTCCCCGAAGATAGCATCTATCTCCTCTGTGGAGTATGTGAGACCTTGGTTTTCTCCCATGGTTGAGAAAAAAATGTGACGTATGTGTAGGTGAGATGTCAAAAGGACGGGTTAAGGATCAAAGGAGGACATATACTCTCGCAGCTGTGCGCTGCCAAGATATATATTTAACAAGGTGAGAGAGTTAAGGGATTATATCCACTGCTGTGGATGGAAGGGTACTCCCAGTCCCCTAGGTAAGTAGCTATACAACAATATGAAGGAGTACCACCAAAAATAAGGCTGAAACAGCCAGTATTGGTGGGATGAGACACTAGTGTAAAAGAAGAAGTCCTCCTTTGTTTTTAAGGAACCCCTCACTCACCGACCTGGTCGGTGACATGCTTCATCATCGGGGCCACCTCGACAGCCGAGTGCCGCCAAGGTGTGCTACAACACCTGAATACAGTGGAGCGGGTATGTGGGTGATGAATGTAAAAAAATAGTCAGTGAGTTAAAAATTGTCCTGGTATAACTTTTACCAAATATATTTTATTCTGAAGCTACTGGACAATATTAAAAACAGTGATGATACAATAAAGGCTTTAATCAGACCTAGTGTATCTTTGGTATGTGCTGGGTCTACATGTTTCAAACCATATGGGATTACCGGTTTTTCATCAGGACCAAAAATGATGTAAAGGAATTGGGTGGTCAGGGTACACTAACACCCTGCCATACCTGCAACCCTTTCAGACCCAAAAATAGCGATTTGCTAAGTGGGTAAAAAATAGTAACCCAGAAGTGGTTACATACAAAGGAACAAACCTGTAAGAGAAAGAACATTATCACTTATAAAGGTTAATTACGTGCCTGTAACGTAGTGGAGTGACGTAGTCCGTTCTGTCTGTGACTCATTCCACATTCAGTGATGCGAATAAACCATGGTGCGGTGTGTCAGCATAGTTTTTTATATTTATAACCAAATGATACTTGGTAGGGCACACCTATCAATATGGGTGTGAGTGAGCACGCATGCGTAGTTCTATATTTTAAACCACTTCTGTCACAACTTTTTATAGTGCGTGCCTCAGTCATAATTCTATCCTTTTTGTGTCAAGAATTACCGACGTGAAGAAATGCCAACTTGATCCAAAACCACAAATAACATATAACAAAACACCACAATACACACATATTTTTAGAAAAGAAAAACACTTACTCCTCAATGGAGGAAGGTTTGCCTCACGGGGATATGAGGGGAAATACAGAGTTCAAAACGTATTCTGCATGAGAAAGATAAAGGGACATGAATAGTGATTCAAAAAAGAGGGGGTCTCCAGTATCGTTTTTAACCTCCTCGGTAGTTAGTTTTAAAATGAGGGTTACAGCAAAATGGGATATTAGAGACCAGGTGTCTATGAGAGGACAGAGGCCCAGGGGATATTATCATTAAGGCCATTTTTGTTTGTAGATAGCCTGTATACCCATCTCTGTTCTTTCTCGTACAAGCGTTTTTGTATGTTTGGTCCTGGGGATATCTGCTCAATGACGGTCCAAAACATGTCATTCGTAGTATGACCTTTCTCAAGAAAATGGTCCGTCAAGCGAGTCGCATTTTTCTTGCAGCGTATAGTGCTGCGATGCTCGCAGATTCTCTGCTTTACCTTCCGGGTTGTCATCCCAATGTATCTTTTTTTGCAAGTGCACTCAATGAGATAAACTACATTTTCACTGTTGCAGTTGGTATGTGCAACTTGCCTCCAGACTTTACCAGCCTCTAGGTCAAGGGACTTTGTATTCTTTGTTAAGTGGCATACGCTGCAATCTCCGCAACGAAAATGTCCAGTCACATCCGGAAGGCCCCATGCTCTGGTGATTGAGGGGGTGTTTGGAGCCAGTTTTACTTTAGGTCTGGTGTTGACAAGGGTGTCTTTCAGGCTCATAGATTTCTTGAAAGAAAAAAGTGGTTTTTCCCAATGCAAATTGCCAGTGTTAATAATGTTCCAATGTTTTTTTATACTTTTGGTTACTTGGTTGGATACCGAGTTGAATGTGGTCACACATGTCAGCGGTATTTCTGTGTCAACTCTTGTCTTTTCTTCCAGGAGTACTTCCCTGGGCTGGTTCCTGGCCCTCTTCTGGGCGAAGTTGAGAACGAGAGTGGGTTAAGATTAAAATCAACTTTTATGCCACCTCCACACACAACACCAGTGGAAATAATGACTTTTGAACAAGCCGTCTACAATGACGTTGAAAAGATGGAAATACCAACCCATTTTCAGAACCTTAGCAACGCAGAAAGAGTGGCACTAAAGGAACTACGTGCCTGTGAAACAATAATCATAAAACCTGCCGACAAGGGCGGTGGGTTAGTAATCATGGACACTACCACCTATCGAGAAGAATGTGTCCGACTTCTGAGTGACAGAAATCACTATCAAGTTTTGAGCACTGATCCAACAAGCGATCTGAAAGCTGAAATATGTCAACTGATTGAGATAGCTGAATCCAATGGCGCAATATCTAAACAGGAAGCAGACTATCTGTGTACCACCGAAGGGAAGACCCCTTACTTCTACATCTTACCAAAGATGCATAAGGGCAGACTTCCCCCTCCAGGACGCCCAATAGTCTCTGGCATCGGCTCCTTATTAGAGCCTCTCTCTAGATTCTGTGATTTTTTTCTAAAAACAATTGTACAGAAGTCAACCACCTATCTACAGGACACGAAAAGTCTACTGAACCTACTCCAGAATGTGGAAGTTGATGAGGAAACTGTGTTATTGAGCTTTGACATCGAAAGCTTATACACAAGCATACCCCAAGACGATACTATTCACGTACTGGGGATTACCTTGGAGAATGCAGACTGGCCATTTCGTACTCCCAAGGCCTTCATTCTGGAATGCGCAAAGCTGGCCCTCAAACGCAATTACTTCGAGTTTGAAGGAACACTTTTCTTACAAACCGGGGGGACCTCAATGGGCAGTGTTTTTGCTCCCAGCATAGCTGGTATGTATGTATATGATTTCGAGAGCAAGTTTATTTTGAACGCTGTGAATCCATACCGCGAACATCTGACCTTTTGGAGGCGGTACATTGATGACGTCCTTGCTATTTGGCAAGGACCAACTGAGCTCTTGGAACAATTCATCGCTTGGATAAACACCTGCGACAGGAACCTTAAATTCACGAGTAACTATGACAAAAGAGAAATTGTTTTCCTTGACGTAGTAATCAACAAGGTAGGCAATCACCTGGAAACTAAAACCCATTACAAACCAACGGCGAAAAACAATCTTTTGAGGTTTGAGAGTTTCCACCCTCGACCACTCAGGGAAAATCTACCCTACGGACAATTTTTGAGACTCCGCAGGAATTGTAGTCAACTGTCTGACTACAAAGAACAAGCGAATGATCTTTCTGAAAAACCGGATAACCGGGGGTATCCTAAGAAAATAATAAACAAATGCCAGAAGAGGGCCAGGAACCAGCCCAGGGAAGTACTCCTGGAAGAAAAGACAAGAGTTGACACAGAAATACCGCTGACATGTGTGACCACATTCAACTCGGTATCCAACCAAGTAACCAAAAGTATAAAAAAACATTGGAACATTATTAACACTGGCAATTTGCATTGGGAAAAACCACTTTTTTCTTTCAAGAAATCTATGAGCCTGAAAGACACCCTTGTCAACACCAGACCTAAAGTAAAACTGGCTCCAAACACCCCCTCAATCACCAGAGCATGGGGCCTTCCGGATGTGACTGGACATTTTCGTTGCGGAGATTGCAGCGTATGCCACTTAACAAAGAATACAAAGTCCCTTGACCTAGAGGCTGGTAAAGTCTGGAGGCAAGTTGCACATACCAACTGCAACAGTGAAAATGTAGTTTATCTCATTGAGTGCACTTGCAAAAAAAGATACATTGGGATGACAACCCGGAAGGTAAAGCAGAGAATCTGCGAGCATCGCAGCACTATACGCTGCAAGAAAAATGCGACTCGCTTGACGGACCATTTTCTTGAGAAAGGTCATACTACGAATGACATGTTTTGGACCGTCATTGAGCAGATATCCCCAGGACCAAACATACAAAAACGCTTGTACGAGAAAGAACAGAGATGGGTATACAGGCTATCTACAAACAAAAATGGCCTTAATGATAATATCCCCTGGGCCTCTGTCCTCTCATAGACACCTGGTCTCTAATATCCCATTTTGCTGTAACCCTCATTTTAAAACTAACTACCGAGGAGGTTAAAAACGATACTGGAGACCCCCTCTTTTTTGAATCACTATTCATGTCCCTTTATCTTTCTCATGCAGAATACGTTTTGAACTCTGTATTTCCCCTCATATCCCCGTGAGGCAAACCTTCCTCCATTGAGGAGTAAGTGTTTTTCTTTTCTAAAAATATGTGTGTATTGTGGTGTTTTGTTATATGTTATTTGTGGTTTTGGATCAAGTTGGCATTTCTTCACGTCGGTAATTCTTGACACAAAAAGGATAGAATTATGACTGAGGCACGCACTATAAAAAGTTGTGACAGAAGTGGTTTAAAATATAGAACTACGCATGCGTGCTCACTCACACCCATATTGATAGGTGTGCCCTACCAAGTATCATTTGGTTATAAATATAAAAAACTATGCTGACACACCGCACCATGGTTTATTCGCATCACTGAATGTGGAATGAGTCACAGACAGAACGGACTACGTCACTCCACTACGTTACAGGCACGTAATTAACCTTTATAAGTGATAATGTTCTTTCTCTTACAGGTTTGTTCCTTTGTATGTAACCACTTCTGGGTTACTATTTTTTACCCACTTAGCAAATCGCTATTTTTGGGTCTGAAAGGGTTGCAGGTATGGCAGGGTGTTAGTGTACCCTGACCACCCAATTCCTTTACATCATTTTTGGTCCTGATGAAAAACCGGTAATCCCATATGGTTTGAAACATGTAGACCCAGCACATACCAAAGATACACTAGGTCTGATTAAAGCCTTTATTGTATCATCACTGTTTTTAATATTGTCCAGTAGCTTCAGAATAAAATATATTTGGTAAAAGTTATACCAGGACAATTTTTAACTCACTGACTATTTTTTTACATTCATCACCCACATACCCGCTCCACTGTATTCAGGTGTTGTAGCACACCTTGGCGGCACTCGGCTGTCGAGGTGGCCCCGATGATGAAGCATGTCACCGACCAGGTCGGTGAGTGAGGGGTTCCTTAAAAACAAAGGAGGACTTCTTCTTTTACACTAGTGTCTCATCCCACCAATACTGGCTGTTTCAGCCTTATTTTTGGTGGTACTCCTTCATATTGTTGTATAGCTACTTACCTAGGGGACTGGGAGTACCCTTCCATCCACAGCAGTGGATATAATCCCTTAACTCTCTCACCTTGTTAAATATATATCTTGGCAGCGCACAGCTGCGAGAGTATATGTCCTCCTTTGATCCTTAACCCGTCCTTTTGACATCTCACCTACACATACGTCACATTTTTTTCTCAACCATGGGAGAAAACCAAGGTCTCACATACTCCACAGAGGAGATAGATGCTATCTTCGGGGAGATCTCTGGCTTTGCGGATGCAAGCATTTCCCAGACGATATCACAAACAGGCGACTGGGAGAAACTAACGGAAATGAAAAGGGAACGCATAAGAACAATATTGCATGGCACCATTCTAAAAGAATATGTCACCAACAACATGGCACCCAAGGGTCTTTTGGTTACTAATGCCCCACGGATTTTTCTAAATGATGCAGAGTTTCGAAAAGACTGGGCACTAATAGCCTGGCACTGCACGCATGATTGGATTGTCTTAATACTGAAAACAGCCCTGAGACTATCAGAAGCCATTCAAATTGACATCCAAAAGACAGAGGCACATATAAAGGCCACCATAACTGGATATAAAAGAAGGCTGGACGAAATTAATAAAGAAATAACTGAATACAAAGACAACCTGACCCAGCAAAAAGCTACGAAATTTCAAAAGGACTTGAAAAGATTCTCCTTTGTCAAGACATACCCCTACTCAGATCCCGATTTCAAACCAGCTGAGAAACTCCCATCTGACTCTGACACATCCAGTGTCTCATCAGGTAGCAGCAACGGATCTAACACCAGCACTAATAGGCAAAGGGGTAGAGGAGGGAAAAGAGGCCAAGGAAACTTTTGGCCCGGTTACCAGCCCCCAATGTTTCAGGACCCTTTCAACCAGACGGCAAATTTCCAGTTGTATGGTTGGCAACCCCCTTTCCAACCACATTTCCAGCCTCCCCCTTTCCAATTTCGCCCTCCTTTTTTTCACAGGGGCAGAAGAGGAAAGGGAAAAAACAGACAACCGAATCAGGTACACTGGGAGGAAGACGACCCAGTGAGCAACCGAACAAAGAGCAAGGCAGGCACAAGCAGTACGAAACCCTAGTCACGAACCTGTCATCAAGACCACTAACAGGCATTGAAGAAAATGTTCTCAATAAAGGACTTGGCTATGTCCCTACGGCACGACTTGACAAATTCCAGTTACATTGTGAGCTGGCCAGTTTTTTCAGAAAACTAAGGCTTAAAGCCTTTTTTGAGAAACAGGGTCAACCAAAAGAGTGCGAAGTTGAGAACGAGAGTGGGTTAAGATTAAAATCAACTTTTATGCCACCTCCACACACAACACCAGTGGAAATAATGACTTTTGAACAAGCTGTCTACAATGACGTTGAAAAGATGGAAATACCAACCCATTTTCAGAACCTTAGCAACGCAGAAAGAGTGGCACTAAAGGAACTACGTGCCTGTGAAACAATAATCATAAAACCTGCCGACAAGGGCGGTGGGTTAGTAATCATGGACACTACCACCTATCGAGAAGAATGTGTCCGACTTCTGAGTGACAGAAATCACTATCAAGTTTTGAGCACTGATCCAACAAGCGATCTGAAAGCTGAAATATGTCAACTGATTGAGATAGCTGAATCCAATGGCGCAATATCTAAACAGGAAGCAGACTATCTGTGTACCACCGAAGGGAAGACCCCTTACTTCTACATCTTACCAAAGATGCATAAGGGCAGACTTCCCCCTCCAGGACGCCCAATAGTCTCTGGCATCGGCTCCTTATTAGAGCCTCTCTCTAGATTCTGTGATTTTTTTCTAAAAACAATTGTACAGAAGTCAACCACCTATCTACAGGACACGAAAAGTCTACTGAACCTACTCCAGAATGTGGAAGTTGATGAGGAAACTGTGTTATTGAGCTTTGACATCGAAAGCTTATACACAAGCATACCCCAAGACGATACTATTCACGTACTGGGGATTACCTTGGAGAATGCAGACTGGCCATTTCGTACTCCCAAGGCCTTCATTCTGGAATGCGCAAAGCTGGCCCTCAAACGCAATTACTTCGAGTTTGAAGGAACACTTTTCTTACAAACCGGGGGGACCTCAATGGGCAGTGTTTTTGCTCCCAGCATAGCTGGTATGTATGTATATGATTTCGAGAGCAAGTTTATTTTGAACGCTGTGAATCCATACCGCGAACATCTGACCTTTTGGAGGCGGTACATTGATGACGTCCTTGCTATTTGGCAAGGACCAACTGAGCTCTTGGAACAATTCATCGCTTGGATAAACACCTGCGACAGGAACCTTAAATTCACGAGTAACTATGACAAAAGAGAAATTGTTTTCCTTGACGTAGTAATCAACAAGGTAGGCAATCACCTGGAAACTAAAACCCATTACAAACCAACGGCGAAAAACAATCTTTTGAGGTTTGAGAGTTTCCACCCTCGACCACTCAGGGAAAATCTACCCTACGGACAATTTTTGAGACTCCGCAGGAATTGTAGTCAACTGTCTGACTACAAAGAACAAGCGAATGATCTTTCTGAAAAACTGGATAACCGGGGGTATCCTAAGAAAATAATAAACAAATGCCAGAAGAGGGCCAGGAACCAGCCCAGGGAAGTACTCCTGGAAGAAAAGACAAGAGTTGACACAGAAATACCGCTGACATGTGTGACCACATTCAACTCGGTATCCAACCAAGTAACCAAAAGTATAAAAAAACATTGGAACATTATTAACACTGGCAATTTGCATTGGGAAAAACCACTTTTTTCTTTCAAGAAATCTATGAGCCTGAAAGACACCCTTGTCAACACCAGACCTAAAGTAAAACTGGCTCCAAACACCCCCTCAATCACCAGAGCATGGGGCCTTCCGGATGTGACTGGACATTTTCGTTGCGGAGATTGCAGCGTATGCCACTTAACAAAGAATACAAAGTCCCTTGACCTAGAGGCTGGTAAAGTCTGGAGGCAAGTTGCACATACCAACTGCAACAGTGAAAATGTAGTTTATCTCATTGAGTGCACTTGCAAAAAAAGATACATTGGGATGACAACCCGGAAGGTAAAGCAGAGAATCTGCGAGCATCGCAGCACTATACGCTGCAAGAAAAATGCGACTCGCTTGACGGACCATTTTCTTGAGAAAGGTCATACTACGAATGACATGTTTTGGACCGTCATTGAGCAGATATCCCCAGGACCAAACATACAAAAACGCTTGTACGAGAAAGAACAGAGATGGGTATACAGGCTATCTACAAACAAAAATGGCCTTAATGATAATATCCCCTGGGCCTCTGTCCTCTCATAGACACCTGGTCTCTAATATCCCATTTTGCTGTAACCCTCATTTTAAAACTAACTACCGAGGAGGTTAAAAACGATACTGGAGACCCCCTCTTTTTTGAATCACTATTCATGTCCCTTTATCTTTCTCATGCAGAATACGTTTTGAACTCTGTATTTCCCCTCATATCCCCGTGAGGCAAACCTTCCTCCATTGAGGAGTAAGTGTTTTTCTTTTCTAAAAATATGTGTGTATTGTGGTGTTTTGTTATATGTTATTTGTGGTTTTGGATCAAGTTGGCATTTCTTCACGTCGGTAATTCTTGACACAAAAAGGATAGAATTATGACTGAGGCACGCACTATAAAAAGTTGTGACAGAAGTGGTTTAAAATATAGAACTACGCATGCGTGCTCACTCACACCCATATTGATAGGTGTGCCCTACCAAGTATCATTTGGTTATAAATATAAAAAACTATGCTGACACACCGCACCATGGTTTATTCGCATCACTGAATGTGGAATGAGTCACAGACAGAACGGACTACGTCACTCCACTACGTTACAGGCACGTAATTAACCTTTATAAGTGATAATGTTCTTTCTCTTACAGGTTTGTTCCTTTGTATGTAACCACTTCTGGGTTACTATTTTTTACCCACTTAGCAAATCGCTATTTTTGGGTCTGAAAGGGTTGCAGGTATGGCAGGGTGTTAGTGTACCCTGACCACCCAATTCCTTTACATCATTTTTGGTCCTGATGAAAAACCGGTAATCCCATATGGTTTGAAACATGTAGACCCAGCACATACCAAAGATACACTAGGTCTGATTAAAGCCTTTATTGTATCATCACTGTTTTTAATATTGTCCAGTAGCTTCAGAATAAAATATATTTGGTAAAAGTTATACCAGGACAATTTTTAACTCACTGACTATTTTTTTACATTCATCACCCACATACCCGCTCCACTGTATTCAGGTGTTGTAGCACACCTTGGCGGCACTCGGCTGTCGAGGTGGCCCCGATGATGAAGCATGTCACCGACCAGGTCGGTGAGTGAGGGGTTCCTTAAAAACAAAGGAGGACTTCTTCTTTTACACTAGTGTCTCATCCCACCAATACTGGCTGTTTCAGCCTTATTTTTGGTGGTACTCCTTCATATTGTTGTATAGCTACTTACCTAGGGGACTGGGAGTACCCTTCCATCCACAGCAGTGGATATAATCCCTTAACTCTCTCACCTTGTTAAATATATGGTTCCCCAACTCCCCATTTAGATGCTGTATTCAATTTCAGTGCTGCAGAGTGAGTATCGTGACCCAGGGCAGCATTGCATTTGTGGACACCACCCTAGACAGGTAGCATGGTCCCTCGCAGCACACTAAATCAGAACCTAAACTCAGGCCTCTGGGCATCAGACACAGTTACACTTCCTTCCCAGCACGGCTGCACAGACTCGCTGGTCTCCTGTCACTCTCGGGAGGTAGGTGGAAGCATCAGGAGCACCTGAGAGCCAATTTGTCTTGTTTAAAAGAAAAGTGGGGTTGAGTTGCAGAGAATGGAACAATTGTTGTTATGTTCCCATCTTGTTCGCCAGTTGGACACACACCTCTTACCACAATAAGCTTAACAGTAGAATCATAAAATTCACTCAGGTGATACACAACCTTTGTCGGATACTTATTTATTCTAATTCACTGAGACAGGTTGACAAATAACTGTGGGCTGGCCCTTGTGAAACTAGAATCACAGATTGATAGATGAATCAGACTTCACTCTTAATGGCAGAATGTATTAGCATTATTAAAGATCCTCCCAACAATAAAAACATACTTTTTCACCAACATTCCTATCAAACTAAACAAACATTTTTTACTAGACCAACTGCTACTATTGCTCTGCGATGGCAAGTAACCCAGAATCAATTAGGAAAAACAAGCATTTGCAATGCAATGGTCTCGGCATCATTAAAGGTAGAGCAATTGGCATGGCTCATGACATTTCTTTTTTTTTCTTTAAATCATAAATAAATGGCATTGTCATTTACATTGCCAATACACACCACTCTGCACCTGCACTCACTGCTCTGCACACTCACTGCTCTGCACACTCACTACTCTGCACTCACTACTCTGCACTCACTACTCTGCACTCTGCACTCACTACTCTGCACTCTGCACTCACTACTCTGCACTCTGCACTCACTACTCTGCACTCTGCACTCACTACTCTGCACTCTGCACTCACTACTCTGCACTCTGCACTCACTACTCTGCACTCTGCACTCACTACTCTGCACTCACTACTCTGCACTCTGCACTCACTACTCTGCACGCACTACTCTGCACTCTGCACGCACTACTCTGCACTCTGCACGCACTACTCTGCACTCTGCACGCACTACTCTGCACGCACTACTCTGCACTCTGCACGCACTACTCTGCACTCACTACTCTGCACTCACTACTCTGCACTCACTACTCTGCACTCACTACTCTGCACTCACTACTCTGCACTCACTACTCTGCACTCACTACTCTGCACTCACTACTCTGCACTCTGCACTCACTACTCTGCACTCTGCACTCACTACTCTGCACTCTGCACTCACTACTCTGCACTCTGCACTCACTACTCTGCACTCACTACTCTGCACTCACTACTCTGCACTCACTACTCTGCACTCACTACTCTGCACTCACTACTCTGCACTCACTACTCTGCACTCACTACTCACTACTCTGCACTCACTACTCACTACTCTGCACTCACTACTCACTACTCTGCACTCACTACTCACTACTCTGCACTCACTACTCACTACTCTGCACTCACTACTCTGCACTCACTACTCTGCACTCACTACTCTGCACTCACTACTCTGCACTCACTACTCTGCACTCACTACTCTGCACTCTGCACTCACTACTCTGCACTCTGCACTCACTACTCTGCACTCACTACTCTGCACTCACTACTCTGCACTCACTACTCTGCACTCACTACTCTGCACTCACTACTCTGCACTCTGCACTCACTACTCTGCACTCTGCACTCACTACTCTGCACTCTGCACTCACTACTCTGCACTCTGCACTCACTACTCTGCACTCACTACTCACTACTCTGCACTCACTACTCTGCACTCACTACTCTGCACTCACTACTCTGCACTCACTACTCTGCACTCACTACTCTGCACTCTGCACTCACTACTCTGCACTCACTACTCTGCACTCACTACTCTGCACTCACTACTCACTACTCTGCACTCACTACTCACTACTCTGCACTCACTACTCTGCACTCACTACTCTGCACTCACTACTCTGCACTCACTACTCTGCACTCACTACTCTGCACTCTGCACTCACTACTCTGCACTCTGCACTCACTACTCTGCACTCTGCACTCACTACTCTGCACTCACTACTCACTACTCTGCACTCACTACTCTGCACTCACTACTCTGCACTCACTACTCTGCACTCACTACTCTGCACTCTGCACTCACTACTCTGCACTCACTACTCTGCACTCACTACTCACTACTCTGCACTCACTACTCACTACTCTGCACTCACTACTCTGCACTCACTACTCTGCACTCACTACTCTGCACTCACTACTCTGCACTCACTACTCACACTCACTACTCTGCACTCACTACAGCTTCCTTCCACAGCTAGAACTAGTGCATAATGTCAAAACAGAGAAAACAAGGAAACACACTGAAGCTGTCTGTACCACGCCAAGTTCACATTTCGAGCAGCATGTGTTAAATCACGCTTTAGACTACTTCTCTACTCAAAAGTAGTACATTTCCTTCAAAAAGATAAAAATATGACATGCAAACAGTAATGCCGAAACAAACTGTTCAGCATGGGTTTTGATTTACATGAAAACATTAATTTCACTTAAAATAATAATAGTTTTTAGCTAAATTAAATTTACATTTGGATTTAGGGCATATTCACATATTTTTAGTAAATTTAAATGTCAGTGGCAGATGGATACGCTTTCATTTAGGAGCCAAATATACAATAACTTACTGCCCCCGGAATTCCGCCGCGGCCGCACCGGAAGTCAGGCAAGGTCGCCTGTGACGGGGGCGGAGCCGCGTCCGGACCGGAAGAGGAGGCAGGCGGAGGAAATGCGTGGAGCGGCCCGGGGCTCCTGCGAGCGTGGAGAGCCCCCGGGGCCGACAACAGGACGTTGCACGCGTGTTACGGGGCTCCCTTGACCAAGAGGGAGTCCCGGGATAGGAGCCGCAGCGTCAACTCTCCCTGCCGGTGCGGAGCAGTAAGTTAAAGGGGAGAGGGGGGGGGCGGTGCGCGCGTGTGTGTGTGTGTGTGTGTGTGTGTGTGTGGGTGTGTGTGTGTGTGTGTGTGTGTGTGTGTGTGTGTGTGTGTGTGTGTGTGTGTGTGTGTGTGTGTGTGTGTGTGTATGAGTGGGGGGGTTCTGTATGTATGTGCGTGCGTGAGCGCTTCTGTTTCTATGTATGCGTGTGTTGTGTGGGAGCCTCGCGCAGCGCTCGTGCTAATGCGCGTGCCAGTTTAGAATCGCCTGCGCGCGGCCAGGAGTGTCTCCTGGGACTGCTACTCGCTGACATAAGATCTCGGCGGAGACGCGCTTACGCGCGTCTTTTAGCCGAGACCTAGCAAGGGGTATATCCTGAGCTCCAAGACCAATTTTATAGTCCATCAATTCAAATAAGACAATTAGTCATCTCATTTCCTCTTGATTTATTTCAGTCTTCTTCAAACGAACACACACTAGCCGCCAACACGTGTTTCGTCTTGGTGTTGAAACCAAACAACTTCTTCAGGGCTAAAAAGTTACAATACACATGATCACAAAAGTGTAAGACCAAAACCAGTTAATCATTTGAGTAAAACTCAGACTTGCTAACAATGAATGTTACAAGTGAAAACCACAATAATCATGATAGAATTCATAGCAATACAAAGTGGCTTAGGTGTATGGAGACAGAGTATCAATGCAAATATCAGCAATAACAGTTATAATTCTGTTTACAGATCGTAGTATCATAAAATTAGATCAAACATCCTACTTCCAGGATGGAATACCACTGTAATTGCCAATAGGAGTATAGGACTACCAAAGTGTCAAACGAGGTGAGAGAGCTGGACAAACGAAGTCACGTGACCAAAGCAGTAGACAAAGATTGGTGATGTGATAAGAACACCATACCCGTGAATATATGAGTAAAACCGTGAGTCCATATATTTAATGAAAAACCCACCAAAGTGTTCAATTATAAACGTTAAAATGTTAATGTGCACTAGTGACCTGAACCGCATAAGGAAGTGAAACCAAAGCAAAGAAGGAGTACTAATAAGCAATTTAGGCAAAAGGCTCACCTATGGCTAGTTTCCGTATATCAAGAAGCACAAGTGATGGGCCTTCTTGAATAAACGCCAAAGATATCAGAGCAAACTAGAGCAGAAAAAACGCAAAATGGAAATCTAAATTGTCTTTCTTCACGCTTTACACCTCAGAGTTAAACAGCATAAGCTAACCAGTAATCAATGAGAACCAATTCTAATCCGAAAAATATATCAAGAGAAACACTCACTGTAAATGTAAAAATTCCAATAGTGATACGGAGATCCAGTAATCATTCAATATTTGATGTCGTTCTCCAATCTTCTAATATATTTTCTATTCTCAAATATCAGTCTTGTCGTGTAAAGACATTCCATAATAAAACCAAATGTTGTCAGCGTCCTATAAAAACACACAACGAAGGTTGTTCACTATTATTATAATGTCCGTCTGAAGGACTGGGTTATTTAGAACCCAGCGGTGCCAGGGCACAACACCTGAAACCTTCGTGGGTAACCTGCTCCGGCGTACGAATCACAGAGACACGGGACACTTCCTTCGGCGTCAAAGATTCAAGGTTTATTTGCTGCAGGGAAACACAGAAATCACGGAAGTACAACAGGTGTAGTTCAGAGCGTCTGCTTCAAATTGGTTCTGCGGATCGCTCCTTTTATACATGGTTATCCCATAGAGTTACATTGAACACAAAAGTTTATGACCCGGTTCCCATAATTATCCCCCAGAGGGGTCGCTTTGGTCACTTTGATACACACAAGGCCCGGAACATAAGTGCGGAAACATTTGGCGGTTCCCAACTGTAAAAACCCATCTTCCCAACATTAGTGCATTCCAGTCGGCAATAAAACAGATTGAAATAGGAACAAGGACAGGTGTAGAGGAAGACGGAGACAGTGGGGAGATCGGAAAGGGTGTAAAAGGGAGGTATCAAGAGACACGAGATACAGGCATCAAAGGGACGTGCCTAATGAGATGCACGGCTAAGACAATAAACCGGCACGGCGAGATGAGCCTCGAGCGGGGCCATCTGCCTTACAGTATCATCCCCCTCATCATAAAGACACTTACAAAAGACATGTGTCTTCCGCAAATATCTTGGGAGTCCCAGGGTCGCGAAGCGGACAGCGTCCGTTCGCTGGCTACTTGAGGGCAAGAGACAAAATGGATGCCGTATCTAAGATGGAACCCGTGGGTACAGATAGAAATACCCACATAACAAACGAACGGTTTAGATTAGCGTAGCGAAACTGTGTACACCCACTAAACTCGTCATTTGCGGTTCATAGATACCAGACTCGACCATATTCGTGCGAGTCGAAAGCACCACTAACATTTGTCACGGAACCTCAGACGCTCCTTTTGCCCTCATGTAGGCAAGCACTAGTCGGAATCATACTCGATATTCATCAGACCATCGAGATGTTGCTGTAGCATAGCTCTGTCCAACCGAGTTCCCTTGGTAACATGCGGCTGTCTTATACACGTTGTAGCACAAAGGCCACACAAGGCAGGACCGCACTGCACACAAAGGCAACACGTGAACAGGAACGCCACAACAACTCCGATGATCATCAGAATCTTCCAACCCCAAGTCGACATCAGGCCCCAAAACCACCCAAGTAGCGTCCAATCCCCTACATCCACGTGTATGGATTCGGAGATCTTATGCAACTTCGAGATGGCTTGATAAACGGTCGGAGCGTTATCAGGAATGAAAATGCAGCAGCTCGAATGGATCACCTTACATACCCCACCACGATCTGCTAAGATGACATCTAAAACCATACGGTTTTGTAACGTCATAAGTCTATCCGCCTGAAGTTCTGTGGTGATATTACCAAGGGCACTGGCAGTAATATTAGCTGTCGATTCTACCACTCGAGTCAACTGTCTCAGGTTCCTACTATTAACCATAGGCCCCCAAAACGGGAGGAAACCCTTGAAAAAGTCTCCTGCCTCTTGACCGGCAGTGTCCTCTTCGCTAATTACGCCTCTCACAACTCTAGTCTTGTGATAATCTGCATCTACGGTAAACGTCGGAGGCAACAAATTTGCGATGAAGCATGAGCCCATGAAGTCAGCGGGCAACCATGCGTATGCACGATCATGGCAGATAAAGTATGTACCCTTGGCAGCCAGAAACACAGGGGACGAGACCATCGGCAGAATGTAATTTTCAGTGCAAGCACTCTCTCCAAGCCGGGCTTTCGATCTTCGACCACGACCCATTAGACAAAAATTACCAATGTGGGGTACAACCCATATCGGAGGTGAGCTTTTAAGCTGCTTTTCACTAGTGAACACACTATACTCGCCTCTACTCAGGACCCTATAAGCTTGTACCTCTTCTTCAGGAATAAGCGAAGGATCATAGATATCACTATCTAAATCCTCTATTGCTATAGACAAAGGTTTTTGATACGAAGTAGGACCAGAGTAGGGAGAGCGTGGTTCTCGAATGGGGTGGAAACCTAGTGCGCTTCGAAACATTGTTTGAAATGCTCGAGCAGACCCTTGGGAACTGTACGGTAACACCAGATATGGAATTCCCTTATCCGTAGTATGTGGCATCAACCCACACACCCAACAATTAGTAGTATTAACCACTAACTGATGCTGGTGAAGGAGCTGAATAAAGGAATTATTGCGGAATTCTGCACGTCTAGCCTGCTCGTGTTCGGGTAAGACATGAAAAGAATGAGGAGAAACAGTGGAGGTGAGTTTAGGGTCAGGGGTAGGAGTAGGTATGGCAGAAGGTAGGAAGTAAGATATCATGTAATACACCCCACCCGCCAAAAATGCAGAAACAGTCAAAAATAATACAAATACTTGGAATACAAAACACTTCGTACGGCTAAGTTGCTGCAGCTTGAATCTTTGAGTTTGAGCTTCTTCCACGTCCATCAGCTTCGAAAATGCCATTCCCTACGACCGTCCGCAACGTTTCTTGACGCACTTCGTTCTGTGTAGCAGTAGTCAATCCCTAGGAGTTCCCAGGAACCGACGGTCTTTAACTTAGCGTCAAGACCTACTAACCAGAAGGAAGTACGCGCGCGGCCCTACGGCCTTTATTGCACAAATATATATATATGCATGCAAAACAATGTCTCTCGGCTGTGGAAGCAAAAAGGTGTAAGGAACGAAGCTCAATGAATATATACAAAAATAATCACAATAATACAAATGTTCAAACTGATCACGGAAAACGGGATTAGAGCAGTTGTCAATAAAGCAAAGCAAGATCTTTTATTAGTCTTTAGTGCTAGATCGCAAAAAGTATCGGATTTTCCCAGGACGTGTCTGCTCGTCAAACAAAGGATCCGTTGAAGAGACAACGTCCTGCTGATCAGTTGAGTGTTCGGTTCTTGAGTCTTTAGATGACAATTGTTCAACAGTGTCTTTCTGCTGCACTGAGGATTCTCCGACAGGCTGCGCGTCGCTAAAAGGTACAAACGCCGGCAATCCTTCGGTTTCAGTTGATGCAATGCCTCTCCTCACCCACGGGTCTGCCGGCAAAGGGATAGGGACCTTTTTGGTGTGGGTGGCGTGCACCCAGTTTTTCCGTCCCTCAAGACGAACGGCAGTCCTCGTGGCAAGGAGAACCTGGTAGGGTCCAGTGAACCTCGGATCCAAATTGTTCTTGCGCGAAAAGTTGCGCGTCACCCCCCAATCTCCGGGCTGGAGCTGGTGGCCTGGACCCTCCGTCTGCGTCGGCAGTGCGTCGTAAACCTGTTGGTGAATTAACCTCAGTTTAGCAGTCAAGTCATGAAGATAATCGATCAGCATTGGATACTCAAGATCACAGAACATACCTGGCCTAGGAACCCCCCAAACATTCGCAGGGCGACCGAACACTATTTCATAGGGACTAAGCCCTACTCGGGAGTGTACAGTCGTCCTAGTTGACAGTAATGCCAAGGGTAAAGCGTCAGGCCACGAAAGACCAGTCGTAGCCTGAATCTTTGCTAGTTTCAGTTTAAGGGTGCCGTTATACCCTTCAACCAAACCAGCTGACTGGGGATGATTGGCACTATGGAATTTCTGATTAATTCCAAGGCCCTTACACACACTCTTCATCACACTTCCCACAAACTCACTTCCGTTATCTGACCACACGACTCTAGGCATTCCGTACCGAGGAAAGTATTCCTTCAGTAGGATTTTCGCAGTAGACAAAGCAGTATTGTCTTTGAGAGGATAGGCCTCGATCCATCGGGAGAATGCGCAAACCACTACTAAAACGTATTTCAGGTTATTGCATCGCTCCATATGGATGAAGTCCAATTGGATCACCTCAAAGGGACATGAAGGAGGAGCAAAACTGCCAGGAGGAGTTGGGGTTCCCTTGCCAGGATTATACATCATACACACCATACAATTTTTGACCAGACGTTCAGCACATTTTGTGATACCGTCATTCTTCCACACAGGGGACAGCAACTTACAAATACCTTTCGCGCTAATATGTGCTAACCCATGCGCCATTGTCACAACGACCAGTACATATGCATCAGGCAACAACCATCTTTTCTGATCCGACAAATCAATCCAACAACCATTCACATCCAACTTTCCCGTACTTTCTTTCCACTTCATCTTTTCAGTCTCGGTGGCCTCTTTCTGAATTTCTTTCACACTTTCAATAGTGTCTTCGCACATGCTCGACTCTGTAGGCCACCTAACCGAACTCGTCACATACATTCGAGTGCTAAGGTTCCGGGCAGTCTCCTTAGCAATCTCATCCGCAAACGCATTACCACGACCAACATCATCCGTCACCTTACGATGCGCACTACATTTAACAATCGCTACCTGCTTAGGCAACGTCAGCGCATCCAAAAGATCATTCACAAGTTGGCCATGCTGAATCTTCGTACCATGCGAGGTCAGAAAACCTCTCTCTCTCCACAATCGTCCAAAACTATGTGCAACACCAAACGCGTATTGGCTATCGGTAAACACATTCACACGTTTCCCTTTCGCTAACACACACGCTCTGGTGAGAGCGATCAGCTCTGCAGCTTGGGCAGAATTTTGATTCAATCTTGCAGTCTCAACAACAGTATTCAACGTTACAACAGCATAAGCAGTAGTCACATCGCCATTCGGCAACTTAAAACACGAACCATCCACATACAGTGTTCCATCTGGGTCTTCCAATGGGGTGTTTTTAAGGTCCACTCGACCTTTTGTTTCCTCCTCTGTCCTCAAATAACAATCGTGTTCTGTTATTTCATCTGACTCTGAGCTAATCGGTAACAAAGTTGCCGGATTCAGGACATTACAACGTTTTATTTGAATGTGGCTTGCCAACAGCGTCAACTCGTACCCAGACAACCTCGCACTCGTCAAGTGCTGAGTTTTTGTACGATTCAAAAGAGTGTCGACTGCATGCGGAACCATCACCGTAAGAATATTATCCATGACCAATCCTGCTGATTGTCGGATGGAGACCGCAGCTGCCGCTGTTGCTCTCAAGCAACTCGGCAATGCTCTAGCTACTGGGTCCAAGGTCGAGGAAAAATATGCACATGGACGTTGCTTACCACCAAAGGGTTGCGTTAAAACACTCAACGCACAACCTTCTCTCTCGTGAACATACAATGTGAACGGCTTACTGTAGTCAGGGGTACCTAACACAGGAGCCGAACACAATGAAGCACGTAATTCAGAAAAACTTTTCTGACTTTCTTCCGTCCATGGTAAAGGAGTTGAAACATCCTTGCACGTAAGAGCCACTAATGGTTTCGCTAGCAATGAAAAGTTAGGAATCCATTGCCTGCAGTACGACGTGATACCTAGAAAGGCACGCACATCTCTTTGGGTTTTTGGCACAGCCATTCGTGCAATTGCTGCAATTCTCTCTGGGGTCAACCGCCTTCCCTCCTTTGACAATAAGTGACCTAAATAGGTCACTTCTTGACAACAATATTGGAGTTTAGAAGGTGACACCTTGTGATTTAACTCGCAGAGATGTTGCAGCAACGACACCGTAGCAATTTTGCAAATATCCTGAGTATCAGCAGCCACCAATAAGTCATCGACGTATTGGATTAGGGCCGCACCAGCCGGCAACTTGAACGCATCCAGTTGACCCTTCAAGGCTTGACTGTAAATCGATGGACTTTCACAGTAGCCCTGAGGAGCGCGTTTAAACCGGAAGCTGCGTCCACCGAGGGAGAAACCGAAAAGGTCTCTACTCTCCTCGGCAATCGGGATGCTGAAGAACGCATTCTTCAAGTCAATCACCGAAAACCACGATGCAGAAGCTGGAATCCGAGTCAGTAGTGCCGTGATGTGAGGCACAACGGGGAACTGAGGAACCACAATTTTATTCACCTCCCGTAAATTGATAACAAAACGATAAACAGGTGGTTTCGAAGGATCAGTACGTTTAAGAATGGGCAATACAGGGCTGTTACACATGTTTCCCCGAGTCTCTTCAATAACGTCTTTCTTGATCAAATCATAGATGATCGGTAACAATGCTCGTTCACCATCAAGAGAGATACGGTACTGGGGAATACGTGGCAATCGCACATTAGATTTCAACTGAACAACATACGGGGAGATGTCAAGCAGGCCCACATCATTGGGACCTGTTGCCCACAAAGACGCAGGAAGAGAACTCAATTCCGGTGGAAGCTTATCAAGGGACAAATACATAGGTGAGACAACTCTCTCTCCCAACGTAAGCTTTACACCCGCAGGAGAACAATACAAAGTTGCATACAAACGTTTAAGCAAATCCAGGCCCAAAAGATTTTCACCACAACCAGTAGTCAAAATCAACGGAGCTTCTAGCTCACAAGGCCCAATTTTAAGGGGCAAAGGGCGCGAAACTGGATTGCTAACGGGGGCGCCAGAGAATCCAACGGAAACATTTGTTAAGCCAGACAAAGGTGCGCCAGGGAGTTTCGAATGCTTAATGGAACTTTTCGCTGCACCAGTGTCCAACAGAAAAAGGCTCAACGACGCCCGATGTAGCAACTGCGACGTAAGGCCCTCTCTGATCAACCGGAACTGATACCACTCCCTCTCCTTGTCTTTGGCTGTCCTAGTAATTACTATCGTCAGTTCCCTGATCGACGTAATAATCGTCTACATTGTACTGCGCAGATCGTCCTTGCGAAGATCCGCGTTGATCAAAATAGTTGTTAGAATTAGATGAGTTATCAGAACGATCATTCTGGGGCACCACGACCCCTACCACGTGATACCTGATGTGAACCACCGCGACCTCCTTTAGATGAATTACCACTATTACGATCGTTCAAAACAGGGCAATTGAATTTAATGTGTCCCTCCTGTCTACAATAAGCACACTGATTGTACCCTAACGATGATCTTTGGAAAGAGGAATCATTACGAGGTTGTGATCGGTTCGATTGTGACTGTGATCTATTTTGTTGCGAAGTATTCTGATTCGAACGTGGAGGATATGCTTGCTGAAGCAACACTTTAGTTTTAAGCTCTTTCGTCTTTTTATCAGCGCGGTCGTTCTCTTCTTTCTCTCTGTTCTCATAATATTGTGCTGTGGCCAATATCTGAGCTGAAGTAGAAACGGCCCACGCACTCTCTGAATTCTTTAATTTATTGCTCAAATCGGGCAATAAGTTAGAGACAAATTTGTCCACGAACAACCTTTGACCACCCTCAGTGCTCATATCCTGACCACTATGATCAATGAATGCCTCCTCAAACCTCGTAAAGAAGTCAGAGACACTCTCATCCTTCTTTTGTTTACAAGCTGATAATTTGTCCCAATTTACCCTCATAGCCGGCATAAGAGTCTTCATTAACGTTATTATTCTTTGAGGAAGATCAGCAATCAGCTGCTCGGGTTTAGCACCACCAATTTGTCGGGCATCCGCCGCTACTATGGCAGCCCAAGCACCACCTAATTCATTCGGATGGTTTTCCTGACGAATCTTGGCCCATACCGGTTGCGGTACAACATTGCCAAACAACATATCAATATCGGCAAGATTCATTATCGTAGCGTCTACGAGCTGCGATAATTCCTTGTAGTACCCTGCAGGATTTTTGCGAGGGTCAGGCAAAGATTGCTTCACCTGCAACACTTCTGAGCGTTTCCATGGGAGATGTATCCAGACTCTCTGAAAGAATGGCGGAATCGGGGGGTTTGTCCCAGGATTACCAGGCATCCACACTGGTGGAACCTCTCGCATAGGAAACTGACCGGACTCATCCGGTTGTCTTTCAATATCCTCAACAAACAAGGCTTGGGGTATAGGAGTGGGACGGAAAGATAGCAACCGCTCAACAGCACGTCGAACGTTGGTATCCACTATCAGTCCGTTCGAGAACTGAAGCTGAAGATCAGACAGGGCGGTCAGCACCTCGTCAGGTGCATCGGCCGATATCTGATCGCGTAGGACCTTACACATTTCCTCAAACACAAACCTTTGAGTTGGTATATTGAATTGACAAAATGTGTCGAGTACAACACGTGGCGGATTTCGAAGAGGATGCATCATCCAACCCATCGCCATATTATATAGCGAAGCGCGTTCTCTGTTACCAGGAAGCTGACTACGTCTCTGTGGACCATCCGAACCAGCAGACCCAAGAACAGGTCCGAGCGAATGAAAGAAGCTAGCCGCAAGAGGAGAATTACGACTACGAGTAGAGGGAGAAGTATAGGACACAGGACTAACAAGTGAAGGAGTAGAAACAGAAGCAACAACAGGAGTTAACAGAGCAGGTGCAGTAGCGGGAGCAGGAGTATGTGGAAGCGGAGGAGCAGTAGGGATTGCGACAGGCAAAGGAGCAGGAACAGTCGGAAGAACTGGTGCAGGTTGAGGAACAGGCAAAGGAAGAATAGGTGCAGGAACAGGTACAGGGGGAAGCACAGGAGCTGTGGTACCCTGTACATACGGAGGGGGCGACTTCATAAGATAGGACATTAAAGGATCCTCAACTGGTTCTTCCTTCTTATCCGACTCCGTAGGCAAAGCAGGATAGCATTTATCTACAGACATACGCTGTAGCCTATCAAACACTTCCTTTTCCTTAACCTCTTTATCACGCTGAAACTGCTCTGCTTTCTTTACAATGGTAGCAACATTATCTCGCTGATTTCGTTTAGTCTGTCTGATTTCTTTCTGTTTGGCTTCTTTACGCCACAACCGAAAGGCATCAAACATGGCCGGCCTTGACTTTTTCGCAAATAATTTAGCCTCTAGGTTATCTAAAATCGGGGTTTCAAAACTACCATGAGGTGGCCAACGAAGGTCACCGTCCTTCTTCGTATATTTAATCCAGTATTCATTAAAAGTAATCGGGCCTAGCCCATGTTTACTGTACAGTTCATAAGTCGGAGTTCCAACCGGAGGTATCGGACACGAGTCCTCCAGTCGGGAATCCATACCACAAGGTCTGAAACAACTAAACAAAGTACTGCAACCAGGCATCTTGCACACTAGCCGAGTTTCACAAACTTCAAGGGTTACGGGATTTACCAAGTCCCAGCAAAGAGCAAAAACCCTTGGTTTTTGGCGGCTGCAGTCGTCAAACAACACAACAAAATACGCTAGCAAAGTGTCATCGACAAAAACACTCTCACAGCGTCAACAACAAAAACACTCGCTAAAGTGTCAACAACTAAGGACTCTGGGAGCGACCCACAAATACTTAACTCAAAGATCGATGGCGTCACCAGGAAGGCCCGTCAATCGTCTCGCTCTACCAAGGTCTACACCAGGCGCCAAAACAGGTCTACAGTCAGGGCAGCAGTCCGTCGCAGCCGTCAGGAGGCGGGAATCTTCGCGGGAAAAGTCTTCGGGCCACTTATTTCGACAACGGGATCGATGAAGCGGGGTGCACCTTCCCTCGGAGATTTCACACGAAGTTCCTCACGATCGTCGGGCTTGGACCGGTACCACTGATGCAGCCCCACGTTGGGCGCCAACTGAAGGACTGGGTTATTTAGAACCCAGCGATGCCAGGGCACAACACCTGAAACCTTCGTGGGTAACCTGCTCCGGCGTACGAATCACAGAGACACGGGACACTTCCTTCGGCGTCAAAGATTCAAGGTTTATTTGCTGCAGGGAAACACAGAAATCACGGAAGTACAACAGGTGTAGTTCAGAGCGTCTGCTTCAAATTGGTTCTGCGGATCGCTCCTTTTATACATGGTTATCCCATAGAGTTACATTGAACACAAAAGTTTATGACCCGGTTCCCATAATTATCCCCCAGAGGGGTCGCTTTGGTCACTTTGATACACACAAGGCCCGGAACATAAGTGCGGAAACATTTGGTGGTTCCCAACTGTAAAAACCCATCTTCCCAACATTAGTGCATTCCAGTCGGCAATAAAACAGATTGAAATAGGAACAAGGACAGGTGTAGAGGAAGACGGAGACAGTGGGGAGATCGGAAAGGGTGTAAAAGGGAGGTATCAAGAGACACGAGATACAGGCATCAAAGGGACGTGCCTAATGAGATGCACGGCTAAGACAATAAACCGGCACGGCGAGATGAGCCTCGAGCGGGGCCATTTGCCTTACAGTATCATCCCCCTCATCATAAAGACACTTACAAAAGACATGTGTCTTCCGCAAATATCTTGGGAGTCCCAGGGTCGCGAAGCGGACAGCGTCCGTTCGCTGGCTACTTGAGGGCAAGAGACAAAATGGATGCCGTATCTAAGATGGAACCCGTGGGTACAGATAGAAATACCCACATAACAAACGAACGGTTTAGATTAGCGTAGCGAAACTGTGTACACCCACTAAACTCGTCATTTGCGGTTCATAGATACCAGACTCGACCATATTCGTGCGAGTCGAAAGCACCACTAACAATTGTCACGGAACCTCACGTCTTGTACGTTACTTAAGTCATCGCAAGGTCGTTAAACAAAGTTAAATCGACACGCCCGAAACGGTGGGCGCATTAAAAAAAACACGGTATTATTATATATATTGGTTTCAAATATTAGAATATAAAAGCCGATTATTTTACCTTGGTGCAAACTATTGTAACGAGGCAATCAGTAAAGTATGGGTTGCAATGTAAATTAAGTTCTCAGTTTTGTGAGCCGCGCAATAGGCAATATAATATTTATACCTCACCTCCGAGTACGGGAAAGGCCAATTCCAACTTTTCGAATATCGGCGGTTTGTATCTGCGCCATATTGAGTTACTCTTTACGCCAATTTGGCTTGGTACTAGACATAAAAAACGGACTAACGAAGTCCTCTAGGGTTCGTCAAGATATATATGGAAAGCGTAACCACCATCTTAAGGTGTAGATATCTGCATTAGTATCAATGTCAATGTGTGTATTATAAAGCATTAAGAGTCCAAATTACAATAGTAGTACGACTGAAAATAACCAATAAGTTTAAAGAAAATAATAACATTGGTGCCAGTTATCATTTATATCTAAGAATGCAAAGTCATTCGTTGTTTAAGACGCACAGAAATAATGATATTAATGCGTTATTAAATGCCACGGATAAAATCTTATTCACTTATGATTAGATACTGAACGTCTCGTCAATTTCCAAGGTGTCCCATTAATTGATGAAGATTAATTCGAGATTCCGAGTTGAGTCTAAGGTTCTATTGTAATATAGCGGTCATGTGATACTATTGGAAAACTAGTGATTTAAGAAAAGGTCGGAAGGGAAAGCAAAAGCGAAAAGTGGCCAAAAGTAAATATGTAGTCGAATGTAGCTAGACCACAGTGCAAAGGAAAGAGAAGAAATCCCAAAGGTGTACCCCTCACGTGTGAGAGGACATGAGAACAATTTATTAACTTGAGCTGTTCTACCACAAATCAGCATAAGAGAGCGAGATATATAGATTTCTAACTGGCAAGTCTATATTTTCAAGTTGGTTACTTGCTTTAGACAAATTATCATTAAACATATTCGTTTATGGACAATACGATTCTTTTTGGATTTCCAGGCCATATATTCTAAGTTTATACATATTCGTCAACATTGTAGAAATGTCCACTACTTGTTTAACATAAACTCCAACTAATGATAAACAGTAAATATCAAGATGAATTCATACAATTACTGCAGAAAACACGGAGTACATATTTATATCCAAGAGAAATTACATTAAAACATGTTCATAGTCAGATGTAGGGCATATCAGTGATTGATCAGCCTAAGAAGTATTGCATTTCCTCATCAAAATTTAAACCCCTCTCCACCGCATGAACCCGCATGATCCAGCGTGCTTCCTTTTGCCTTAATTTCAATTCACGGTTTCCACCCCTGTCATCCCTGGGAACCATTTCTATACCATGAAATGACATTGTTAAATGATCAGTTTGGGATGTACAATTTAAAGCATGTGCTGCTATTGGAACTCGGTCATCCCTATTTTTGAGTGCTCTAAAGTGTTCTGCAACCCTGTCCCTAAGTCTCCTGATGGTACTTCCTATGTAAACCTTATTACATTTACACAGGGTAGCATAAATGACATAGGTGGTGTTGCAGTCTATGTGTGTCCTGATATGGTAAATCCCAGAGTTGTTATACTCAAAAGAACGGGTACCATGAAGGGACAGTCTGCACATTATACAATTCCCACATCTGAAGGAACCCTTACTTATGGTGTTTAGCCATGATGGGGTGTGATTGATTTTAGGGCAATTGGGACTGATCATATTTCTAATTGTCACACCCCTACGATAGGTAATTGATGGGTGGGATTGTATGTGATGTTTTAGAGAGGGATCTGAGGTAAGCATGAACCAATATTTCCTAAGAATCTGATAAATCTGTGTAGACCAAACGCTATAGCCTGTAATGAGTCTTATTGGATTCTTAGGTTCAGAAGATCTGGTTTTGTGCTGAAGTGTATCAGTTCTTTTTAGTTTCAAGGCTCTGTTTTTAGCTCTATGCACCACATCATGTCTGTAACCTCTAGAGAGAAATCTGATCTCGATGTCTGAGGCACATGATAAAAAATCTGTATCCTCGCTACAGTTACGTCGCGCTCTGTACAGTTCCCCATAGGGGATTGCATTAATTTCGGATTTCGGATGAGAGCTACTAGCATGTAACACAGCGTTACAGGAGGTCTCTTTCCTAAGAAGTTTAGTACATAATCTGCCATCATGTACATATAAAGTTAGGTCAAGAAAGGCTATCTCCGTTCTACTGTAATAAATGGTGAAAGTCATATTATATGTGTTATTATTCATATATGCGAAGAAGTCCAAAAGTTGAGTTTCACTACCAGTCCAAATAAACAAGAGGTCGTCAATATACCTTCCATAATAATTGATATAAGGATGCCAGCGGGCACCACATGGGCCCCAGATGTGCACCCTCTCCATCCACCCCATATAGAGGCAGGCAAAGGGCGGCAAATCTGGAACCCATGGCAACTCCGCATTTCTGGCGATACCATCTGTTGTTGAAAAGGAAAACATTGTTATCAAGAATGAGTCTCGACATTGCCAACAACATGTTTGTATGGTCTTGAAGTTCCACCGGTCTTCTGTATAGGAAATACTCTAGTCCTAGAATACCCTTCTCATGTCCAATGTTGGTGTATAATTGTGAAACATCCATAGTAACCAGAATCATTTCTGATTCCCAGTTAAAATCATTTAGGATGTTAAGAACATCCTTTGTGTCTCTAATATAAGACGCCAAACCCACTACATACGGTTGTAAGACAATATCCACA
>NW_028255748.1:0-50563 GCF_964263255.1 Lissotriton vulgaris | reverse complement strand
GGTCCGTTTTCAAATGTTTTATTTTTGAACGTCAGTTCACATTTGTAGGTGGATCATCAGTGTTAGAGCTAAAATTAGCATGTTTAAAGTGATTTTCATGCTTCCAGGGGCCCAAAACACAAGATTTATGGAATGGTTAAAAGTGCATGAAAATGGCCAATTTACTCACTCTGAGTTCTCAAAAAGGGTTTCTTCACCCCGGGAAGTTAATTAAATACCATTTGGAGGCATTTAATGTTCGAGCAAAAACGGCTGATTTTCGACAAAAGAGATAACACCCCCCCATTACGTCATGCTTCAGAAATGTGGAAAATGGTCCGTTTTCAAATGTTTTATTTTTGAACGTCAGTTCACATTTGTAGGTGGATCATCAGTGTTAGAGCTAAAATTAGCATGTTTAAAGTGATTTTCATGCTTCCAGGGGCTCGGGAAGTTAATTAAATACCATTTGGAGGCATTTAATGTTCGAGCAAAAACGGCTGATTTTCGACAAAAGAGATAACACCCCCCCATTACGTCATGCTTCAGAAATGTGGAAAATGGTCCGTTTTCAAATGTTTTATTTTTGAACGTCAGTTCACATTTGTAGGTGGATCATCAGTGTTAGAGCTAAAATTAGCATGTTTAAAGTGATTTTCATGCTTCCAGGGGCTCGGGAAGTTAATTAAATACCATTTGGAGGCATTTAATGTTCGAGCAAAAACGGCTGATTTTCGACAAAAGAGATAACACCCCCCCATTACGTCATGCTTCAGAAATGTGGAAAATGGTCCGTTTTCAAATGTTTTATTTTTGAACGTCAGTTCACATTTGTAGGTGGATCATCAGTGTTAGAGCTAAAATTAGCATGTTTAAAGTGATTTTCATGCTTCCAGGGGCCCAAAACACAAGATTTATGGAATGGTTAAAAGTGCATGAAAATGGCCAATTTACTCACTCTGAGTTCTCAAAAAGGGTTTCTTCACCCCGGGAAGTTAATTAAATACCATTTGGAGGCATTTAATGTTCGAGCAAAAACGGCTGATTTTCGACAAAAGAGATAACACCCCCCATTACGTCATGCTTCAGAAATGTGGAAAATGGTCCGTTTTCAAATGTTTTATTTTTGAACGTCAGTTCACATTTGTAGGTGGATCATCAGTGTTAGAGCTAAAATTAGCATGTTTAAAGTGATTTTCATGCTTCCAGGGGCTCGGGAAGTTAATTAAATACCATTTGGAGGCATTTAATGTTCGAGCAAAAACAGCTGATTTTCGACAAAAGAGATAACACCCCCCCATTACGTCATGCTTCAGAAATGTGGAAAATGGTCCGTTTTCAAATGTTTTATTTTTGAACGTCAGTTCACATTTGTAGGTGGATCATCAGTGTTAGAGCTAAAATTAGCATGTTTAAAGTGATTTTCATGCTTCCAGGGGCTCGGGAAGTTAATTAAATACCATTTGGAGGCATTTAATGTTCGAGCAAAAACGGCTGATTTTCGACAAAAGAGATAACACCCCCCCATTACGTCATGCTTCAGAAATGTGGAAAATGGTCCGTTTTCAAATGTTTTATTTTTGAACGTCAGTTCACATTTGTAGGTGGATCATCAGTGTTAGAGCTAAAATTAGCATGTTTAAAGTGATTTTCATGCTTCCAGGGGCCCAAAACACAAGATTTATGGAATGGTTAAAAGTGCATGAAAATGGCCAATTTACTCACTCTGAGTTCTCAAAAAGGGTTTCTTCACCCCGGGAAGTTAATTAAATACCATTTGGAGGCATTTAATGTTCGAGCAAAAACGGCTGATTTTCGACAAAAGAGATAACACCCCCCCATTACGTCATGCTTCAGAAATGTGGAAAATGGTCCGTTTTCAAATGTTTTATTTTTGAACGTCAGTTCACATTTGTAGGTGGATCATCAGTGTTAGAGCTAAAATTAGCATGTTTAAAGTGATTTTCATGCTTCCAGGGGCCCAAAACACAAGATTTATGGAATGGTTAAAAGTGCATGAAAATGGCCAATTTACTCACTCTGAGTTCTCAAAAAGGGTTTCTTCACCCCGGGAAGTTAATTAAATACCATTTGGAGGCATTTAATGTTCGAGCAAAAACGGCTGATTTTCGACAAAAGAGATAACACCCCCCCATTACGTCATGCTTCAGAAATGTGGAAAATGGTCCGTTTTCAAATGTTTTATTTTTGAACGTCAGTTCACATTTGTAGGTGGATCATCAGTGTTAGAGCTAAAATTAGCATGTTTAAAGTGATTTTCATGCTTCCAGGGGCTCGGGAAGTTAATTAAATACCATTTGGAGGCATTTAATGTTCGAGCAAAAACGGCTGATTTTCGACAAAAGAGATAACACCCCCCCATTACGTCATGCTTCAGAAATGTGGAAAATGGTCCGTTTTCAAATGTTTTATTTTTGAACGTCAGTTCACATTTGTAGGTGGATCATCAGTGTTAGAGCTAAAATTAGCATGTTTAAAGTGATTTTCATGCTTCCAGGGGCTCGGGAAGTTAATTAAATACCATTTGGAGGCATTTAATGTTCGAGCAAAAACGGCTGATTTTCGACAAAAGAGATAACACCCCCCCATTACGTCATGCTTCAGAAATGTGGAAAATGGTCCGTTTTCAAATGTTTTATTTTTGAACGTCAGTTCACATTTGTAGGTGGATCATCAGTGTTAGAGCTAAAATTAGCATGTTTAAAGTGATTTTCATGCTTCCAGGGGCCCAAAACACAAGATTTATGGAATGGTTAAAAGTGCATGAAAATGGCCAATTTACTCACTCTGAGTTCTCAAAAAGGGTTTCTTCACCCCGGGAAGTTAATTAAATACCATTTGGAGGCATTTAATGTTCGAGCAAAAACAGCTGATTTTCGACAAAAGAGATAACACCCCCCCATTACGTCATGCTTCAGAAATGTGGAAAATGGTCCGTTTTCAAATGTTTTATTTTTGAACGTCAGTTCACATTTGTAGGTGGATCATCAGTGTTAGAGCTAAAATTAGCATGTTTAAAGTGATTTTCATGCTTCCAGGGGCCCAAAACACAAGATTTATGGAATGGTTAAAAGTGCATGAAAATGGCCAATTTACTCACTCTGAGTTCTCAAAAAGGGTTTCTTCACCCCGGGAAGTTAATTAAATACCATTTGGAGGCATTTAATGTTCGAGCAAAAACGGCTGATTTTCGACAAAAGAGATAACACCCCCCCATTACGTCATGCTTCAGAAATGTGGAAAATGGTCCGTTTTCAAATGTTTTATTTTTGAACGTCAGTTCACATTTGTAGGTGGATCATCAGTGTTAGAGCTAAAATTAGCATGTTTAAAGTGATTTTCATGCTTCCAGGGGCCCAAAACACAAGATTTATGGAATGGTTAAAAGTGCATGAAAATGGCCAATTTACTCACTCTGAGTTCTCAAAAAGGGTTTCTTCACCCCGGGAAGTTAATTAAATACCATTTGGAGGCATTTAATGTTCGAGCAAAAACGGCTGATTTTCGACAAAAGAGATAACACCCCCCCATTACGTCATGCTTCAGAAATGTGGAAAATGGTCCGTTTTCAAATGTTTTATTTTTGAACGTCAGTTCACATTTGTAGGTGGATCATCAGTGTTAGAGCTAAAATTAGCATGTTTAAAGTGATTTTCATGCTTCCAGGGGCCCAAAACACAAGATTTATGGAATGGTTAAAAGTGCATGAAAATGGCCAATTTACTCACTCTGAGTTCTCAAAAAGGGTTTCTTCACCCCGGGAAGTTAATTAAATACCATTTGGAGGCATTTAATGTTCGAGCAAAAACGGCTGATTTTCGACAAAAGAGATAACACCCCCCCATTACGTCATGCTTCAGAAATGTGGAAAATGGTCCGTTTTCAAATGTTTTATTTTTGAACGTCAGTTCACATTTGTAGGTGGATCATCAGTGTTAGAGCTAAAATTAGCATGTTTAAAGTGATTTTCATGCTTCCAGGGGCTCGGGAAGTTAATTAAATACCATTTGGAGGCATTTAATGTTCGAGCAAAAACGGCTGATTTTCGACAAAAGAGATAACACCCCCCCATTACGTCATGCTTCAGAAATGTGGAAAATGGTCCGTTTTCAAATGTTTTATTTTTGAACGTCAGTTCACATTTGTAGGTGGATCATCAGTGTTAGAGCTAAAATTAGCATGTTTAAAGTGATTTTCATGCTTCCAGGGGCTCGGGAAGTTAATTAAATACCATTTGGAGGCATTTAATGTTCGAGCAAAAACGGCTGATTTTCGACAAAAGAGATAACACCCCCCCATTACGTCATGCTTCAGAAATGTGGAAAATGGTCCGTTTTCAAATGTTTTATTTTTGAACGTCAGTTCACATTTGTAGGTGGATCATCAGTGTTAGAGCTAAAATTAGCATGTTTAAAGTGATTTTCATGCTTCCAGGGGCTCGGGAAGTTAATTAAATACCATTTGGAGGCATTTAATGTTCGAGCAAAAACGGCTGATTTTCGACAAAAGAGATAACACCCCCCCATTACGTCATGCTTCAGAAATGTGGAAAATGGTCCGTTTTCAAATGTTTTATTTTTGAACGTCAGTTCACATTTGTAGGTGGATCATCAGTGTTAGAGCTAAAATTAGCATGTTTAAAGTGATTTTCATGCTTCCAGGGGCCCAAAACACAAGATTTATGGAATGGTTAAAAGTGCATGAAAATGGCCAATTTACTCACTCTGAGTTCTCAAAAAGGGTTTCTTCACCCCGGGAAGTTAATTAAATACCATTTGGAGGCATTTAATGTTCGAGCAAAAACGGCTGATTTTCGACAAAAGAGATAACACCCCCCCATTACGTCATGCTTCAGAAATGTGGAAAATGGTCCGTTTTCAAATGTTTTATTTTTGAACGTCAGTTCACATTTGTAGGTGGATCATCAGTGTTAGAGCTAAAATTAGCATGTTTAAAGTGATTTTCATGCTTCCAGGGGCTCGGGAAGTTAATTAAATACCATTTGGAGGCATTTAATGTTCGAGCAAAAACGGCTGATTTTCGACAAAAGAGATAACACCCCCCCATTACGTCATGCTTCAGAAATGTGGAAAATGGTCCGTTTTCAAATGTTTTATTTTTGAACGTCAGTTCACATTTGTAGGTGGATCATCAGTGTTAGAGCTAAAATTAGCATGTTTAAAGTGATTTTCATGCTTCCAGGGGCCCAAAACACAAGATTTATGGAATGGTTAAAAGTGCATGAAAATGGCCAATTTACTCACTCTGAGTTCTCAAAAAGGGTTTCTTCACCCCGGGAAGGTAATTAAATACCATTTGGAGGCATTTAATGTTCGAGCAAAAACGGCTGATTTTCGACAAAAGAGATAACACCCCCCCATTACGTCATGCTTCAGAAATGTGGAAAATGGTCCGTTTTCAAATGTTTTATTTTTGAACGTCAGTTCACATTTGTAGGTGGATCATCAGTGTTAGAGCTAAAATTAGCATGTTTAAAGTGATTTTCATGCTTCCAGGGGCCCAAAACACAAGATTTATGGAATGGTTAAAAGTGCATGAAAATGGCCAATTTACTCACTCTGAGTTCTCAAAAAGGGTTTCTTCACCCCGGGAAGTTAATTAAATACCATTTGGAGGCATTTAATGTTCGAGCAAAAACGGCTGATTTTCGACAAAAGAGATAACACCCCCCCATTATGTCATGCTTCAGAAATGTGGAAAATGGTCCGTTTTCAAATGTTTTATTTTTGAACGTCAGTTCACATTTGTAGGTGGATCATCAGTGTTAGAGCTAAAATTAGCATGTTTAAAGTGATTTTCATGCTTCCAGGGGCCCAAAACACAAGATTTATGGAATGGTTAAAAGTGCATGAAAATGGCCAATTTACTCACTCTGAGTTCTCAAAAAGGGTTTCTTCACCCCGGGAAGTTAATTAAATACCATTTGGAGGCATTTAATGTTCGAGCAAAAACGGCTGATTTTCGACAAAAGAGATAACACCCCCCCATTACGTCATGCTTCAGAAATGTGGAAAATGGTCCGTTTTCAAATGTTTTATTTTTGAACGTCAGTTCACATTTGTAGGTGGATCATCAGTGTTAGAGCTAAAATTAGCATGTTTAAAGTGATTTTCATGCTTCCAGGGGCTCGGGAAGTTAATTAAATACCATTTGGAGGCATTTAATGTTCGAGCAAAAACGGCTGATTTTCGACAAAAGAGATAACACCCCCCCATTACGTCATGCTTCAGAAATGTGGAAAATGGTCCGTTTTCAAATGTTTTATTTTTGAACGTCAGTTCACATTTGTAGGTGGATCATCAGTGTTAGAGCTAAAATTAGCATGTTTAAAGTGATTTTCATGCTTCCAGGGGCCCAAAACACAAGATTTATGGAATGGTTAAAAGTGCATGAAAATGGCCAATTTACTCACTCTGAGTTCTCAAAAAGGGTTTCTTCACCCCGGGAAGTTAATTAAATACCATTTGGAGGCATTTAATGTTCGAGCAAAAACGGCTGATTTTCGACAAAAGAGATAACACCCCCCCATTACGTCATGCTTCAGAAATGTGAAAAATGGTCCGTTTTCAAATGTTTTATTTTTGAACGTCAGTTCACATTTGTAGGTGGATCATCAGTGTTAGAGCTAAAATTAGCATGTTTAAAGTGATTTTCATGCTTCCAGGGGCTCGGGAAGTTAATTAAATACCATTTGGAGGCATTTAATGTTCGAGCAAAAACGGCTGATTTTCGACAAAAGAGATAACACCCCCCCATTACGTCATGCTTCAGAAATGTGGAAAATGGTCCGTTTTCAAATGTTTTATTTTTGAACGTCAGTTCACATTTGTAGGTGGATCATCAGTGTTAGAGCTAAAATTAGCATGTTTAAAGTGATTTTCATGCTTCCAGGGGCCCAAAACACAAGATTTATGGAATGGTTAAAAGTGCATGAAAATGGCCAATTTACTCACTCTGAGTTCTCAAAAAGGGTTTCTTCACCCCGGGAAGTTAATTAAATACCATTTGGAGGCATTTAATGTTCGAGCAAAAACGGCTGATTTTCGACAAAAGAGATAACACCCCCCCATTACGTCATGCTTCAGAAATGTGGAAAATGGTCCGTTTTCAAATGTTTTATTTTTGAACGTCAGTTCACATTTGTAGGTGGATCATCAGTGTTAGAGCTAAAATGAGCATGTTTAAAGTGATTTTCATGCTTCCAGGGGCCCAAAACACAAGATTTATGGAATGGTTAAAAGTGCATGAAAATGGCCAATTTACTCACTCTGAGTTCTCAAAAAGGGTTTCTTCACCCCGGGAAGTTAATTAAATACCATTTGGAGGCATTTAATGTTCGAGCAAAAACGGCTGATTTTCAACAAAAGAGATAACACCCCCCCATTACGTCATGCTTCAGAAATGTGGAAAATGGTCCGTTTTCAAATGTTTTATTTTTGAACGTCAGTTCACATTTGTAGGTGGATCATCAGTGTTAGAGCTAAAATTAGCATGTTTAAAGTGATTTTCATGCTTCCAGGGGCTCGGGAAGTTAATTAAATACCATTTGGAGGCATTTAATGTTCGAGCAAAAACGGCTGATTTTCGACAAAAGAGATAACACCCCCCCATTACGTCATGCTTCAGAAATGTGGAAAATGGTCCGTTTTCAAATGTTTTATTTTTGAACGTCAGTTCACATTTGTAGGTGGATCATCAGTGTTAGAGCTAAAATTAGCATGTTTAAAGTGATTTTCATGCTTCCAGGGGCCAAAACACAAGATTTATGGAATGGTTAAAAGTGCATGAAAATGGCCAATTTACTCACTCTGAGTTCTCAAAAAGGGTTTCTTCACCCCGGGAAGTTAATTAAATACCATTTGGAGGCATTTAATGTTCGAGCAAAAACGGCTGATTTTCGACAAAAGAGATAACACCCCCCCATTACGTCATGCTTCAGAAATGTGGAAAATGGTCCGTTTTCAAATGTTTTATTTTTGAACGTCAGTTCACATTTGTAGGTGGATCATCAGTGTTAGAGCTAAAATTAGCATGTTTAACCCCTTTACTGCTAAGGCATTATTCCTGCACTCATTCACTTTCCATTGAAATCAATGGAAAGTCCATGACGAGTTACCCTTGTCATTAGCGGCGAAGAGGTTAAAGTGATTTTCATGCTTCCAGGGGCTCGGGAAGTTAATTAAATACCATTTGGAGGCATTTAATGTTCGAGCAAAAACGGCTGATTTTCGACAAAAGAGATAACACCCCCCCATTACGTCATGCTTCAGAAATGTGGAAAATGGTCCGTTTTCAAATGTTTTATTTTTGAACGTCAGTTCACATTTGTAGGTGGATCATCAGTGTTAGAGCTAAAATTAGCATGTTTAAAGTGATTTTCATGCTTCCAGGGGCTCGGGAAGTTAATTAAATACCATTTGGAGGCATTTAATGTTCGAGCAAAAACGGCTGATTTTCGACAAAAGAGATAACACCCCCCCATTACGTCATGCTTCAGAAATGTGGAAAATGGTCCGTTTTCAAATGTTTTATTTTTGAACGTCAGTTCACATTTGTAGGTGGATCATCAGTGTTAGAGCTAAAATTAGCATGTTTAAAGTGATTTTCATGCTTCCAGGGGCCCAAAACACAAGATTTATGGAATGGTTAAAAGTGCATGAAAATGGCCAATTTACTCACTCTGAGTTCTCAAAAAGGGTTTCTTCACCCCGGGAAGTTAATTAAATACCATTTGGAGGCATTTAATGTTCGAGCAAAAACGGCTGATTTTCGACAAAAGAGATAACACCCCCCCATTACGTCATGCTTCAGAAATGTGGAAAATGGTCCGTTTTCAAATGTTTTATTTTTGAACGTCAGTTCACATTTGTAGGTGGATCATCAGTGTTAGAGCTAAAATTAGCATGTTTAAAGTGATTTTCATGCTTCCAGGGGCTCGGGAAGTTAATTAAATACCATTTGGAGGCATTTAATGTTCGAGCAAAAACGGCTGATTTTCGACAAAAGAGATAACACCCCCCCATTACGTCATGCTTCAGAAATGTGGAAAATGGTCCGTTTTCAAATGTTTTATTTTTGAACGTCAGTTCACATTTGTAGGTGGATCATCAGTGTTAGAGCTAAAATTAGCATGTTTAAAGTGATTTTCATGCTTCCAGGGGCCCAAAACACAAGATTTATGGAATGGTTAAAAGTGCATGAAAATGGCCAATTTACTCACTCTGAGTTCTCAAAAAGGGTTTCTTCACCCCGGGAAGTTAATTAAATACCATTTGGAGGCATTTAATGTTCGAGCAAAAACGGCTGATTTTCGACAAAAGAGATAACACCCCCCCATTACGTCATGCTTCAGAAATGTGGAAAATGGTCCGTTTTCAAATGTTTTATTTTTGAACGTCAGTTCACATTTGTAGGTGGATCATCAGTGTTAGAGCTAAAATTAGCATGTTTAAAGTGATTTTCATGCTTCCAGGGGCTCGGGAAGTTAATTAAATACCATTTGGAGGCATTTAATGTTCGAGCAAAAACGGCTGATTTTCGACAAAAGAGATAACACCCCCCCATTACGTCATGCTTCAGAAATGTGGAAAATGGTCCGTTTTCAAATGTTTTATTTTTGAACGTCAGTTCACATTTGTAGGTGGATCATCAGTGTTAGAGCTAAAATTAGCATGTTTAAAGTGATTTTCATGCTTCCAGGGGCTCGGGAAGTTAACTAAATACCATTTGGAGGCATTTAATGTTCGAGCAAAAACGGCTGATTTTCGACAAAAGAGATAACACCCCCCCATTACGTCATGCTTCAGAAATGTGGAAAATGGTCAGTTTTCAAATGTTTTATTTTTGAACGTCAGTTCACATTTGTAGGTGGATCATCAGTGTTAGAGCTAAAATTAGCATGTTTAAAGTGATTTTCATGCTTCCAGGGGCCCAAAACACAAGATTTATGGAATGGTTAAAAGTGCATGAAAATGGCCAATTTACTCACTCTGAGTTCTCAAAAAGGGTTTCTTCACCCCGGGAAGTTAATTAAATACCATTTGGAGGCATTTAATGTTCGAGCAAAAACGGCTGATTTTCGACAAAAGAGATAACACCCCCCCATTACGTCATGCTTCAGAAATGTGGAAAATGGTCCGTTTTCAAATGTTTTATTTTTGAACGTCAGTTCACATTTGTAGGTGGATCATCAGTGTTAGAGCTAAAATTAGCATGTTTAAAGTGATTTTCATGCTTCCAGGGGCTCGGGAAGTTAATTAAATACCATTTGGAGGCATTTAATGTTCGAGCAAAAACGGCTGATTTTCGACAAAAGAGATAACACCCCCCCATTACGTCATGCTTCAGAAATGTGGAAAATGGTCCGTTTTCAAATGTTTTATTTTTGAACGTCAGTTCACATTTGTAGGTGGATCATCAGTGTTAGAGCTAAAATTAGCATGTTTAAAGTGATTTTCATGCTTCCAGGGGCCCAAAACACAAGATTTATGGAATGGTTAAAAGTGCATGAAAATGGCCAATTTACTCACTCTGAGTTCTCAAAAAGGGTTTCTTCACCCCGGGAAGTTAATTAAATACCATTTGGAGGCATTTAATGTTCGAGCAAAAACGGCTGATTTTCGACAAAAGAGATAACACCCCCCCATTACGTCATGCTTCAGAAATGTGGAAAATGGTCCGTTTTCAAATGTTTTATTTTTGAACGTCAGTTCACATTTGTAGGTGGATCATCAGTGTTAGAGCTAAAATTAGCATGTTTAAAGTGATTTTCATGCTTCCAGGGGCCCAAAACACAAGATTTATGGAATGGTTAAAAGTGCATGAAAATGGCCAATTTACTCACTCTGAGTTCTCAAAAAGGGTTTCTTCACCCCGGGAAGTTAATTAAATACCATTTGGAGGCATTTAATGTTCGAGCAAAAACGGCTGATTTTCGACAAAAGAGATAACACCCCCCCATTATGTCATGCTTCAGAAATGTGGAAAATGGTCCGTTTTCAAATGTTTTATTTTTGAACGTCAGTTCACATTTGTAGGTGGATCATCAGTGTTAGAGCTAAAATTAGCATGTTTAAAGTGATTTTCATGCTTCCAGGGGCCCAAAACACAAGATTTATGGAATGGTTAAAAGTGCATGAAAATGGCCAATTTACTCACTCTGAGTTCTCAAAAAGGGTTTCTTCACCCCGGGAAGTTAATTAAATACCATTTGGAGGCATTTAATGTTCGAGCAAAAACGGCTGATTTTCGACAAAAGAGATAACACCCCCCCATTACGTCATGCTTCAGAAATGTGGAAAATGGTCCGTTTTCAAATGTTTTATTTTTGAACGTCAGTTCACATTTGTAGGTGGATCATCAGTGTTAGAGCTAAAATTAGCATGTTTAAAGTGATTTTCATGCTTCCAGGGGCTCGGGAAGTTAATTAAATACCATTTGGAGGCATTTAATGTTCGAGCAAAAACGGCTGATTTTCGACAAAAGAGATAACACCCCCCCATTACGTCATGCTTCAGAAATGTGGAAAATGGTCCGTTTTCAAATGTTTTATTTTTGAACGTCAGTTCACATTTGTAGGTGGATCATCAGTGTTAGAGCTAAAATTAGCATGTTTAAAGTGATTTTCATGCTTCCAGGGGCCCAAAACACAAGATTTATGGAATGGTTAAAAGTGCATGAAAATGGCCAATTTACTCACTCTGAGTTCTCAAAAAGGGTTTCTTCACCCCGGGAAGTTAATTAAATACCATTTGGAGGCATTTAATGTTCGAGCAAAAACGGCTGATTTTCGACAAAAGAGATAACACCCCCCCATTACGTCATGCTTCAGAAATGTGGAAAATGGTCCGTTTTCAAATGTTTTATTTTTGAACGTCAGTTCACATTTGTAGGTGGATCATCAGTGTTAGAGCTAAAATTAGCATGTTTAAAGTGATTTTCATGCTTCCAGGGGCTCGGGAAGTTAATTAAATACCATTTGGAGGCATTTAATGTTCGAGCAAAAACGGCTGATTTTCGACAAAAGAGATAACACCCCCCATTACGTCATGCTTCAGAAATGTGGAAAATGGTCCGTTTTCAAATGTTTTATTTTTGAACGTCAGTTCACATTTGTAGGTGGATCATCAGTGTTAGAGCTAAAATTAGCATGTTTAAAGTGATTTTCATGCTTCCAGGGGCCCAAAACACAAGATTTATGGAATGGTTAAAAGTGCATGAAAATGGCCAATTTACTCACTCTGAGTTCTCAAAAAGGGTTTCTTCACCCCGGGAAGTTAATTAAATACCATTTGGAGGCATTTAATGTTCGAGCAAAAACGGCTGATTTTCGACAAAAGAGATAACACCCCCCCATTACGTCATGCTTCAGAAATGTGGAAAATGGTCCGTTTTCAAATGTTTTATTTTTGAACGTCAGTTCACATTTGTAGGTGGATCATCAGTGTTAGAGCTAAAATTAGCATGTTTAAAGTGATTTTCATGCTTCCAGGGGCTCGGGAAGTTAATTAAATACCATTTGGAGGCATTTAATGTTCGAGCAAAAACGGCTGATTTTCGACAAAAGAGATAACACCCCCCCATTACGTCATGCTTCAGAAATGTGGAAAATGGTCCGTTTTCAAATGTTTTATTTTTGAACGTCAGTTCACATTTGTAGGTGGATCATCAGTGTTAGAGCTAAAATTAGCATGTTTAACCCCTTTACTGCTAAGGCATTATTCCTGCACTCATTCACTTTCCATTGAAATCAATGGAAAGTCCATGACGAGTTACCCTTGTCATTAGCGGCGAAGAGGTTAAAGTGATTTTCATGCTTCCAGGGGCTCGGGAAGTTAATTAAATACCATTTGGAGGCATTTAATGTTCGAGCAAAAACGGCTGATTTTCGACAAAAGAGATAACACCCCCCCATTACGTCATGCTTCAGAAATGTGGAAAATGGTCCGTTTTCAAATGTTTTATTTTTGAACGTCAGTTCACATTTGTAGGTGGATCATCAGTGTTAGAGCTAAAATTAGCATGTTTAAAGTGATTTTCATGCTTCCAGGGGCTCGGGAAGTTAATTAAATACCATTTGGAGGCATTTAATGTTCGAGCAAAAACGGCTGATTTTCGACAAAAGAGATAACACCCCCCCATTACGTCATGCTTCAGAAATGTGGAAAATGGTCCGTTTTCAAATGTTTTATTTTTGAACGTCAGTTCACATTTGTAGGTGGATCATCAGTGTTAGAGCTAAAATTAGCATGTTTAAAGTGATTTTCATGCTTCCAGGGGCCCAAAACACAAGATTTATGGAATGGTTAAAAGTGCATGAAAATGGCCAATTTACTCACTCTGAGTTCTCAAAAAGGGTTTCTTCACCCCGGGAAGTTAATTAAATACCATTTGGAGGCATTTAATGTTCGAGCAAAAACGGCTGATTTTCGACAAAAGAGATAACACCCCCCCATTACGTCATGCTTCAGAAATGTGGAAAATGGTCCGTTTTCAAATGTTTTATTTTTGAACGTCAGTTCACATTTGTAGGTGGATCATCAGTGTTAGAGCTAAAATTAGCATGTTTAAAGTGATTTTCATGCTTCCAGGGGCTCGGGAAGTTAATTAAATACCATTTGGAGGCATTTAATGTTCGAGCAAAAACGGCTGATTTTCGACAAAAGAGATAACACCCCCCCATTACGTCATGCTTCAGAAATGTGGAAAATGGTCCGTTTTCAAATGTTTTATTTTTGAACGTCAGTTCACATTTGTAGGTGGATCATCAGTGTTAGAGCTAAAATTAGCATGTTTAAAGTGATTTTCATGCTTCCAGGGGCTCGGGAAGTTAATTAAATACAATTTGGAGGCATTTAATGTTCGAGCAAAAATGGCTGATTTTCGACAAAAGAGATAACACCCCCCCCATTACGTCATGCTTCAGAAATGTGGAAAATGGTCTGTTTTCAAATGTTTTATTTTTGAACGTCAGTTCACATTTGTAGGTGGATCATCAGTGTTAGAGCTAAAATTAGCATGTTTAAAGTGATTTTCATGCTTCCAGGGGCTCGGGAAGTTAATTAAATACCATTTGGAGGCATTTAATGTTCGAGCAAAAACGGCTGATTTTCGACAAAAGAGATAACACCCCCCCATTACGTCATGCTTCAGAAATGTGGAAAATGGTCCGTTTTCAAATGTTTTATTTTTGAACGTCAGTTCACATTTGTAGGTGGATCATCAGTGTTAGAGCTAAAATTAGCATGTTTAAAGTGATTTTCATGCTTCCAGGGGCTTGGGAAGTTAATTAAATACCATTTGGAGGCATTTAATGTTCGAGCAAAAACGGCTGATTTTCGACAAAAGAGATAACACCCCCCCATTACGTCATGCTTCAGAAATGTGGAAAATGGTCCGTTTTCAAATGTTTTATTTTTGAACGTCAGTTCACATTTGTAGGTGGATCATCAGTGTTAGAGCTAAAATTAGCATGTTTAAAGTGATTTTCATGCTTCCAGGGGCCCAAAACACAAGATTTATGGAATGGTTAAAAGTGCATGAAAATGGCCAATTTACTCACTCTGAGTTCTCAAAAAGGGTTTCTTCACCCCGGGAAGTTAATTAAATACCATTTGGAGGCATTTAATGTTCGAGCAAAAACGGCTGATTTTCGACAAAAGAGATAACACCCCCCCATTACGTCATGCTTCAGAAATGTGGAAAATGGTCCGTTTTCAAATGTTTTATTTTTGAACGTCAGTTCACATTTGTAGGTGGATCATCAGTGTTAGAGCTAAAATTAGCATGTTTAAAGTGATTTTCATGCTTCCAGGGGCTCGGGAAGTTAATTAAATACCATTTGGAGGCATTTAATGTTCGAGCAAAAACGGCTGATTTTCGACAAAAGAGATAACACCCCCCCCATTACGTCATGCTTCAGAAATGTGGAAAATGGTCCGTTTTCAAATGTTTTATTTTTGAACGTCAGTTCACATTTGTAGGTGGATCATCAGTGTTAGAGCTAAAATTAGCATGTTTAAAGTGATTTTCATGCTTCCAGGGGCCCAAAACACAAGATTTATGGAATGGTTAAAAGTGCATGAAAATGGCCAATTTACTCACTCTGAGTTCTCAAAAAGGGTTTCTTCACCCCGGGAAGTTAATTAAATACCATTTGGAGGCATTTAATGTTCGAGCAAAAACGGCTGATTTTCGACAAAAGAGATAACACCCCCCCATTACGTCATGCTTCAGAAATGTGGAAAATGGTCCGTTTTCAAATGTTTTATTTTTGAACGTCAGTTCACATTTGTAGGTGGATCATCAGTGTTAGAGCTAAAATTAGCATGTTTAAAGTGATTTTCATGCTTCCAGGGGCTCGGGAAGTTAATTAAATACCATTTGGAGGCATTTAATGTTCGAGCAAAAACGGCTGATTTTCGACAAAAGAGATAACACCCCCCCATTACGTCATGCTTCAGAAATGTGGAAAATGGTCCGTTTTCAAATGTTTTATTTTTGAACGTCAGTTCACATTTGTAGGTGGATCATCAGTGTTAGAGCTAAAATTAGCATGTTTAAAGTGATTTTCATGCTTCCAGGGGCTCGGGAAGTTAATTAAATACCATTTGGAGGCATTTAATGTTCGAGCAAAAACGGCTGATTTTCGACAAAAGAGATAACACCCCCCCATTACGTCATGCTTCAGAAATGTGGAAAATGGTCCGTTTTCAAATGTTTTATTTTTGAACGTCAGTTCACATTTGTAGGTGGATCATCAGTGTTAGAGCTAAAATTAGCATGTTTAAAGTGATTTTCATGCTTCCAGGGGCTCGGGAAGTTAATTAAATACCATTTGGAGGCATTTAATGTTCGAGCAAAAACGGCTGATTTTCGACAAAAGAGATAACACCCCCCCATTACGTCATGCTTCAGAAATGTGGGAAATGGTCCGTTTTCAAATGTTTTATTTTTGAACGTCAGTTCACATTTGTAGGTGGATCATCAGTGTTAGAGCTAAAATTAGCATGTTTAAAGTGATTTTCATGCTTCCAGGGGCCCAAAACACAAGATTTATGGAATGGTTAAAAGTGCATGAAAATGGCCAATTTACTCACTCTGAGTTCTCAAAAAGGGTTTCTTCACCCCGGGAAGTTAATTAAATACCATTTGGAGGCATTTAATGTTCGAGCAAAAACGGCTGATTTTCGACAAAAGAGATAACACCCCCCCATTACGTCATGCTTCAGAAATGTGGAAAATGGTCCGTTTTCAAATGTTTTATTTTTGAACGTCAGTTCACATTTGTAGGTGGATCATCAGTGTTAGAGCTAAAATTAGCATGTTTAAAGTGATTTTCATGCTTCCAGGGGCCCAAAACACAAGATTTATGGAATGGTTAAAAGTGCATGAAAATGGCCAATTTACTCACTCTGAGTTCTCAAAAAGGGTTTCTTCACCCCGGGAAGTCAATTAAATACCATTTGGAGGCATTTAATGTTCGAGCAAAAACGGCTGATTTTCGACAAAAGAGATAACACCCCCCCATTACGTCATGCTTCAGAAATGTGGAAAATGGTCCGTTTTCAAATGTTTTATTTTTGAACGTCAGTTCACATTTGTAGGTGGATCATCAGTGTTAGAGCTAAAATTAGCATGTTTAAAGTGATTTTCATGCTTCCAGGGGCTCGGGAAGTTAATTAAATACCATTTGGAGGCATTTAATGTTCGAGCAAAAACGGCTGATTTTCGACAAAAGAGATAACACCCCCCCATTACGTCATGCTTCAGAAATGTGGAAAATGGTCCGTTTTCAAATGTTTTATTTTTGAACGTCAGTTCACATTTGTAGGTGGATCATCAGTGTTAGAGCTAAAATTAGCATGTTTAAAGTGATTTTCATGCTTCCAGGGGCTCGGGAAGTTAATTAAATACCATTTGGAGGCATTTAATGTTCGAGCAAAAACGGCTGATTTTCGACAAAAGAGATAACACCCCCCCATTACGTCATGCTTCAGAAATGTGGAAAATGGTCCGTTTTCAAATGTTTTATTTTTGAACGTCAGTTCACATTTGTAGGTGGATCATCAGTGTTAGAGCTAAAATTAGCATGTTTAAAGTGATTTTCATGCTTCCAGGGGCTCGGGAAGTTAATTAAATACCATTTGGAGGCATTTAATGTTCGAGCAAAAACGGCTGATTTTCGACAAAAGAGATATCACCCCCCCATTACGTCATGCTTCAGAAATGTGGAAAATGGTCCGTTTTCAAATGTTTTATTTTTGAACGTCAGTTCACATTTGTAGGTGGATCATCAGTGTTAGAGCTAAAATTAGCATGTTTAAAGTGATTTTCATGCTTCCAGGGGCTCGGGAAGTTAATTAAATACCATTTGGAGGCATTTAATGTTCGAGCAAAAACGGCTGATTTTCGACAAAAGAGATAACACCCCCCCATTACGTCATGCTTCAGAAATGTGGAAAATGGTCCGTTTTCAAATGTTTTATTTTTGAACGTCAGTTCACATTTGTAGGTGGATCATCAGTGTTAGAGCTAAAATTAGCATGTTTAAAGTGATTTTCATGCTTCCAGGGGCCCAAAACACAAGATTTATGGAATGGTTAAAAGTGCATGAAAATGGCCAATTTACTCACTCTGAGTTCTCAAAAAGGGTTTCTTCACCCCGGGAAGTTAATTAAATACCATTTGGAGGCATTTAATGTTCGAGCAAAAACGGCTGATTTTCGACAAAAGAGATAACACCCCCCCATTACGTCATGCTTCAGAAATGTGGAAAATGGTCCGTTTTCAAATGTTTTATTTTTGAACGTCAGTTCACATTTGTAGGTGGATCATCAGTGTTAGAGCTAAAATTAGCATGTTTAAAGTGATTTTCATGCTTCCAGGGGCTCGGGAAGTTAATTAAATACCATTTGGAGGCATTTAATGTTCGAGCAAAAACGGCTGATTTTCGACAAAAGAGATAACACCCCCCCATTACGTCATGCTTCAGAAATGTGGAAAATGGTCCGTTTTCAAATGTTTTATTTTTGAACGTCAGTTCACATTTGTAGGTGGATCATCAGTGTTAGAGCTAAAATTAGCATGTTTAAAGTGATTTTCATGCTTCCAGGGGCTCGGGAAGTTAATTAAATACCATTTGGAGGCATTTAATGTTCGAGCAAAAACGGCTGATTTTCGACAAAAGAGATAACACCCCCCCATTACGTCATGCTTCAGAAATGTGGAAAATGGTCCGTTTTCAAATGTTTTATTTTTGAACGTCAGTTCACATTTGTAGGTGGATCATCAGTGTTAGAGCTAAAATTAGCATGTTTAAAGTGATTTTCATGCTTCCAGGGGCCCAAAACACAAGATTTATGGAATGGTTAAAAGTGCATGAAAATGGCCAATTTACTCACTCTGAGTTCTCAAAAAGGGTTTCTTCACCCCGGGAAGTTAATTAAATACCATTTGGAGGCATTTAATGTTCGAGCAAAAACGGCTGATTTTCGACAAAAGAGATAACACCCCCCCATTACGTCATGCTTCAGAAATGTGGAAAATGGTCCGTTTTCAAATGTTTTATTTTTGAACGTCAGTTCACATTTGTAGGTGGATCATCAGTGTTAGAGCTAAAATTAGCATGTTTAAAGTGATTTTCATGCTTCCAGGGGCTCGGGAAGTTAATTAAATACCATTTGGAGGCATTTAATGTTCGAGCAAAAACAGCTGATTTTCGACAAAAGAGATAACACCCCCCCATTACGTCATGCTTCAGAAATGTGGAAAATGGTCCGTTTTCAAATGTTTTATTTTTGAACGTCAGTTCACATTTGTAGGTGGATCATCAGTGTTAGAGCTAAAATTAGCATGTTTAAAGTGATTTTCATGCTTCCAGGGGCTCGGGAAGTTAATTAAATACCATTTGGAGGCATTTAATGTTCGAGCAAAAACGGCTGATTTTCGACAAAAAAGATAACACCCCCCCATTACGTCATGCTTCAGAAATGTGGAAAATGGTCCGTTTTCAAATGTTTTATTTTTGAACGTCAGTTCACATTTGTAGGTGGATCATCAGTGTTAGAGCTAAAATTAGCATGTTTAAAGTGATTTTCATGCTTCCAGGGGCCCAAAACACAAGATTTATGGAATGGTTAAAAGTGCATGAAAATGGCCAATTTACTCACTCTGAGTTCTCAAAAAGGGTTTCTTCACCCCGGGAAGTTAATTAAATACCATTTGGAGGCATTTAATGTTCGAGCAAAAACAGCTGATTTTCGACAAAAGAGATAACACCCCCCCATTACGTCATGCTTCAGAAATGTGGAAAATGGTCCGTTTTCAAATGTTTTATTTTTGAACGTCAGTTCACATTTGTAGGTGGATCATCAGTGTTAGAGCTAAAATTAGCATGTTTAAAGTGATTTTCATGCTTCCAGGGGCTCGGGAAGTTAATTAAATACCATTTGGAGGCATTTAATGTTCGAGCAAAAACGGCTGATTTTCGACAAAAGAGATAACACCCCCCCATTACGTCATGCTTCAGAAATGTGGAAAATGGTCCGTTTTCAAATGTTTTATTTTTGAACGTCAGTTCACATTTGTAGGTGGATCATCAGTGTTAAAGCTAAAATTAGCATGTTTAAAGTGATTTTCATGCTTCCAGGGGCCCAAAACACAAGATTTATGGAACGGTTAAAAGTGCATGAAAATGGCCAATTTACTCATTCTGAGTTCTCAAAAAGGGTTTCTTCACCCCGGGAAGTTAATTAAATACCATTTGGAGGCATTTAATGTTCGAGCAAAAACGGCTGATTTTCGACAAAAGAGATAACACCCCCCCATTACGTCATGCTTCAGAAATGTGGAAAATGGTCCGTTTTCAAATGTTTTATTTTTGAACGTCAGTTCACATTTGTAGGTGGATCATCAGTGTTAGAGCTAAAATTAGCATGTTTAAAGTGATTTTCATGCTTCCAGGGGCTCGGGAAGTTAATTAAATACCATTTGGAGGCATTTAATGTTCGAGCAAAAACGGCTGATTTTCGACAAAAGAGATAACACCCCCCCATTACGTCATGCTTCAGAAATGTGGAAAATGGTCCGTTTTCAAATGTTTTATTTTTGAACGTCAGTTCACATTTGTAGGTGGATCATCAGTGTTAGAGCTAAAATTAGCATGTTTAAAGTGATTTTCATGCTTCCAGGGGCTCGGGAAGTTAATTAAATACCATTTGGAGGCATTTAATGTTCGAGCAAAAACGGCTGATTTTCGACAAAAGAGATAACACCCCCCCATTACGTCATGCTTCAGAAATGTGGAAAATGGTCCGTTTTCAAATGTTTTATTTTTGAACGTCAGTTCACATTTGTAGGTGGATCATCAGTTTTAGAGCTAAAATTAGCATGTTTAAAGTGATTTTCATGCTTCCAGGGGCCCAAAACACAAGATTTATGGAATGGTTAAAAGTGCATGAAAATGGCCAATTTACTCACTCTGAGTTCTCAAAAAGGGTTTCTTCACCCCGGGAAGTTAATTAAATACCATTTGGAGGCATTTAATGTTCGAGCAAAAACAGCTGATTTTCGACAAAAGAGATAACACCCCCCCATTACGTCATGCTTCAGAAATGTGGAAAATGGTCCGTTTTCAAATGTTTTATTTTTGAACGTCAGTTCACATTTGTAGGTGGATCATCAGTGTTAGAGCTAAAATTAGCATGTTTAAAGTGATTTTCATGCTTCCAGGGGCCCAAAACACAAGATTTATGGAATGGTTAAAAGTGCATGAAAATGGCCAATTTACTCACTCTGAGTTCTCAAAAAGGGTTTCTTCACCCCGGGAAGTTAATTAAATACCATTTGGAGGCATTTAATGTTCGAGCAAAAACGGCTGATTTTCGACAAAAGAGATAACACCCCCCCATTACGTCATGCTTCAGAAATGTGGAAAATGGTCCGTTTTCAAATGTTTTATTTTTGAACGTCAGTTCACATTTGTAGGTGGATCATCAGTGTTAGAGCTAAAATTAGCATGTTTAAAGTGATTTTCATGCTTCCAGGGGCCCAAAACACAAGATTTATGGAATGGTTAAAAGTGCATGAAAATGGCCAATTTACTCACTCTGAGTCCTCAAAAAGGGTTTCTTCACCCCGGGAAGTTAATTAAATACCATTTGGAGGCATTTAATGTTCGAGCAAAAACGGCTGATTTTCGACAAAAGAGATAACACCCCCCCATTACGTCATGCTTCAGAAATGTGGAAAATGGTCCGTTTTCAAATGTTTTATTTTTGAACGTCAGTTCACATTTGTAGGTGGATCATCAGTGTTAGAGCTAAAATTAGCATGTTTAAAGTGATTTTCATGCTTCCAGGGGCCCAAAACACAAGATTTATGGAATGGTTAAAAGTGCATGAAAATGGCCAATTTACTCACTCTGAGTTCTCAAAAAGGGTTTCTTCACCCCGGGAAGTTAATTAAATACCATTTGGAGGCATTTAATGTTCGAGCAAAAACGGCTGATTTTCGACAAAAGAGATAACACCCCCCCATTACGTCATGCTTCAGAAATGTGGAAAATGGTCCGTTTTCAAATGTTTTATTTTTGAACGTCAGTTCACATTTGTAGGTGGATCATCAGTGTTAGAGCTAAAATTAGCATGTTTAAAGTGATTTTCATGCTTCCAGGGGCTCGGGAAGTTAATTAAATACCATTTGGAGGCATTTAATGTTCGAGCAAAAACGGCTGATTTTCGACAAAAGAGATAACACCCCCCCATTACGTCATGCTTCAGAAATGTGGAAAATGGTCCGTTTTCAAATGTTTTATTTTTGAACGTCAGTTCACATTTGTAGGTGGATCATCAGTGTTAGAGCTAAAATTAGCATGTTTAAAGTGATTTTCATGCTTCCAGGGGCTCGGGAAGTTAATTAAATACCATTTGGAGGCATTTAATGTTCGAGCAAAAACGGCTGATTTTCGACAAAAGAGATAACACCCCCCCATTACGTCATGCTTCAGAAATGTGGAAAATGGTCCGTTTTCAAATGTTTTATTTTTGAACGTCAGTTCACATTTGTAGGTGGATCATCAGTGTTAGAGCTAAAATTAGCATGTTTAAAGTGATTTTCATGCTTCCAGGGGCTCGGGAAGTTAATTAAATACCATTTGGAGGCATTTAATGTTCGAGCAAAAACGGCTGATTTTCGATAAAAGAGATAACACCCCCCCATTACGTCATGCTTCAGAAATGTGGAAAATGGTCCGTTTTCAAATGTTTTATTTTTGAACGTCAGTTCACATTTGTAGGTGGATCATCAGTGTTAGAGCTAAAATTAGCATGTTTAAAGTGATTTTCATGCTTCCAGGGGCCCAAAACACAAGATTTATGGAATGGTTAAAAGTGCATGAAAATGGCCAATTTACTCACTCTGAGTTCTCAAAAAGGGTTTCTTCACCCCGGGAAGTTAATTAAATACCATTTGGAGGCATTTAATGTTCGAGCAAAAACGGCTGATTTTCGACAAAAGAGATAACACCCCCCCATTACGTCATGCTTCAGAAATGTGGAAAATGGTCCGTTTTCAAATGTTTTATTTTTGAACGTCAGTTCACATTTGTAGGTGGATCATCAGTGTTAGAGCTAAAATTAGCATGTTTAAAGTGATTTTCATGCTTCCAGGGGCTCGGGAAGTTAATTAAATACCATTTGGAGGCATTTAATGTTCGAGCAAAAACGGCTGATTTTCGACAAAAGAGATAACACCCCCCCATTACGTCATGCTTCAGAAATGTGGAAAATGGTCCGTTTTCAAATGTTTTATTTTTGAACGTCAGTTCACATTTGTAGGTGGATCATCAGTGTTAGAGCTAAAATTAGCATGTTTAAAGTGATTTTCATGCTTCCAGGGGCCCAAAACACAAGATTTATGGAATGGTTAAAAGTGCATGAAAATGGCCAATTTACTCACTCTGAGTTCTCAAAAAGGGTTTCTTCACCCCGGGAAGTTAATTAAATACCATTTGGAGGCATTTAATGTTCGAGCAAAAACGGCTGATTTTCGACAAAAGAGATAACACCCCCCCATTACGTCATGCTTCAGAAATGTGGAAAATGGTCCGTTTTCAAATGTTTTATTTTTGAACGTCAGTTCACATTTGTAGGTGGATCATCAGTGTTAGAGCTAAAATTAGCATGTTTAAAGTGATTTTCATGCTTCCAGGGGCCCAAAACACAAGATTTATGGAATGGTTAAAAGTGCATGAAAATGGCCAATTTACTCACTCTGAGTTCTCAAAAAGGGTTTCTTCACCCCGGGAAGTTAATTAAATACCATTTGGAGGCATTTAATGTTCGAGCAAAAACGGCTGATTTTCGACAAAAGAGATAACACCCCCCCATTACGTCATGCTTCAGAAATGTGGAAAATGGTCCGTTTTCAAATGTTTTATTTTTGAACGTCAGTTCACATTTGTAGGTGGATCATCAGTGTTAGAGCTAAAATTAGCATGTTTAAAGTGATTTTCATGCTTCCAGGGGCCCAAAACACAAGATTTATGGAATGGTTAAAAGTGCATGAAAATGGCCAATTTACTCACTCTGAGTTCTCAAAAAGGGTTTCTTCACCCCGGGAAGTTAATTAAATACCATTTGGAGGCATTTAATGTTCGAGCAAAAACGGCTGATTTTCGACAAAAGAGATAACACCCCCCCATTACGTCATGCTTCAGAAATGTGGAAAATGGTCCGTTTTCAAATGTTTTATTTTTGAACGTCAGTTCACATTTGTAGGTGGATCATCAGTGTTAGAGCTAAAATTAGCATGTTTAAAGTGATTTTCATGCTTCCAGGGGCCCAAAACACAAGATTTATGGAATGGTTAAAAGTGCATGAAAATGGCCAATTTACTCACTCTGAGTTCTCAAAAAGGGTTTCTTCACCCCGGGAAGTTAATTAAATACCATTTGGAGGCATTTAATGTTCGAGCAAAAACGGCTGATTTTCGACAAACGAGATAACACCCCCCCATTATGTCATGCTTCAGAAATGTGGAAAATGGTCCGTTTTCAAATGTTTTATTTTTGAACGTCAGTTCACATTTGTAGGTGGATCATCAGTGTTAGAGCTAAAATTAGCATGTTTAAAGTGATTTTCATGCTTCCAGGGGCCCAAAACACAAGATTTATGGAATGGTTAAAAGTGCATGAAAATGGCCAATTTACTCACTCTGAGTTCTCAAAAAGGGTTTCTTCACCCCGGGAAGTTAATTAAATACCATTTGGAGGCATTTAATGTTCGAGCAAAAACGGCTGATTTTCGACAAAAGAGATAACACCCCCCCATTACGTCATGCTTCAGAAATGTGGAAAATGGTCCGTTTTCAAATGTTTTATTTTTGAACGTCAGTTCACATTTGTAGGTGGATCATCAGTGTTAGAGCTAAAATTAGCATGTTTAAAGTGATTTTCATGCTTCCAGGGGCTCGGGAAGTTAATTAAATACCATTTGGAGGCATTTAATGTTCGAGCAAAAACGGCTGATTTTCGACAAAAGAGATAACACCCCCCCATTACGTCATGCTTCAGAAATGTGGAAAATGGTCCGTTTTCAAATGTTTTATTTTTGAACGTCAGTTCACATTTGTAGGTGGATCATCAGTGTTAGAGCTAAAATTAGCATGTTTAAAGTGATTTTCATGCTTCCAGGGGCTCGGGAAGTTAATTAAATACCATTTGGAGGCATTTAATGTTCGAGCAAAAACGGCTGATTTTCGACAAAAGAGATAACACCCCCCCATTACGTCATGCTTCAGAAATGTGGAAAATGGTCCGTTTTCAAATGTTTTATTTTTGAACGTCAGTTCACATTTGTAGGTGGATCATCAGTTTTAGAGCTAAAATTAGCATGTTTAAAGTGATTTTCATGCTTCCAGGGGCCCAAAACACAAGATTTATGGAATGGTTAAAAGTGCATGAAAATGGCCAATTTACTCACTCTGAGTTCTCAAAAAGGGTTTCTTCACCCCGGGAAGTTAATTAAATACCATTTGGAGGCATTTAATGTTCGAGCAAAAACAGCTGATTTTCGACAAAAGAGATAACACCCCCCCATTACGTCATGCTTCAGAAATGTGGAAAATGGTCCGTTTTCAAATGTTTTATTTTTGAACGTCAGTTCACATTTGTAGGTGGATCATCAGTGTTAGAGCTAAAATTAGCATGTTTAAAGTGATTTTCATGCTTCCAGGGGCCCAAAACACAAGATTTATGGAATGGTTAAAAGTGCATGAAAATGGCCAATTTACTCACTCTGAGTTCTCAAAAAGGGTTTCTTCACCCCGGGAAGTTAATTAAATACCATTTGGAGGCATTTAATGTTCGAGCAAAAACGGCTGATTTTCGACAAAAGAGATAACACCCCCCCATTACGTCATGCTTCAGAAATGTGGAAAATGGTCCGTTTTCAAATGTTTTATTTTTGAACGTCAGTTCACATTTGTAGGTGGATCATCAGTGTTAGAGCTAAAATTAGCATGTTTAAAGTGATTTTCATGCTTCCAGGGGCCCAAAACACAAGATTTATGGAATGGTTAAAAGTGCATGAAAATGGCCAATTTACTCACTCTGAGTCCTCAAAAAGGGTTTCTTCACCCCGGGAAGTTAATTAAATACCATTTGGAGGCATTTAATGTTCGAGCAAAAACGGCTGATTTTCGACAAAAGAGATAACACCCCCCCATTACGTCATGCTTCAGAAATGTGGAAAATGGTCCGTTTTCAAATGTTTTATTTTTGAACGTCAGTTCACATTTGTAGGTGGATCATCAGTGTTAGAGCTAAAATTAGCATGTTTAAAGTGATTTTCATGCTTCCAGGGGCCCAAAACACAAGATTTATGGAATGGTTAAAAGTGCATGAAAATGGCCAATTTACTCACTCTGAGTTCTCAAAAAGGGTTTCTTCACCCCGGGAAGTTAATTAAATACCATTTGGAGGCATTTAATGTTCGAGCAAAAACGGCTGATTTTCGACAAAAGAGATAACACCCCCCCATTACGTCATGCTTCAGAAATGTGGAAAATGGTCCGTTTTCAAATGTTTTATTTTTGAACGTCAGTTCACATTTGTAGGTGGATCATCAGTGTTAGAGCTAAAATTAGCATGTTTAAAGTGATTTTCATGCTTCCAGGGGCTCGGGAAGTTAATTAAATACCATTTGGAGGCATTTAATGTTCGAGCAAAAACGGCTGATTTTCGACAAAAGAGATAACACCCCCCCATTACGTCATGCTTCAGAAATGTGGAAAATGGTCCGTTTTCAAATGTTTTATTTTTGAACGTCAGTTCACATTTGTAGGTGGATCATCAGTGTTAGAGCTAAAATTAGCATGTTTAAAGTGATTTTCATGCTTCCAGGGGCTCGGGAAGTTAATTAAATACCATTTGGAGGCATTTAATGTTCGAGCAAAAACGGCTGATTTTCGACAAAAGAGATAACACCCCCCCATTACGTCATGCTTCAGAAATGTGGAAAATGGTCCGTTTTCAAATGTTTTATTTTTGAACGTCAGTTCACATTTGTAGGTGGATCATCAGTGTTAGAGCTAAAATTAGCATGTTTAAAGTGATTTTCATGCTTCCAGGGGCTCGGGAAGTTAATTAAATACCATTTGGAGGCATTTAATGTTCGAGCAAAAACGGCTGATTTTCGACAAAAGAGATAACACCCCCCCATTACGTCATGCTTCAGAAATGTGGAAAATGGTCCGTTTTCAAATGTTTTATTTTTGAACGTCAGTTCACATTTGTAGGTGGATCATCAGTGTTAGAGCTAAAATTAGCATGTTTAAAGTGATTTTCATGCTTCCAGGGGCCCAAAACACAAGATTTATGGAATGGTTAAAAGTGCATGAAAATGGCCAATTTACTCACTCTGAGTTCTCAAAAAGGGTTTCTTCACCCCGGGAAGTTAATTAAATACCATTTGGAGGCATTTAATGTTCGAGCAAAAACGGCTGATTTTCGACAAAAGAGATAACACCCCCCCATTACGTCATGCTTCAGAAATGTGGAAAATGGTCCGTTTTCAAATGTTTTATTTTTGAACGTCAGTTCACATTTGTAGGTGGATCATCAGTGTTAGAGCTAAAATTAGCATGTTTAAAGTGATTTTCATGCTTCCAGGGGCTCGGGAAGTTAATTAAATACCATTTGGAGGCATTTAATGTTCGAGCAAAAACGGCTGATTTTCGACAAAAGAGATAACACCCCCCCATTACGTCATGCTTCAGAAATGTGGAAAATGGTCCGTTTTCAAATGTTTTATTTTTGAACGTCAGTTCACATTTGTAGGTGGATCATCAGTGTTAGAGCTAAAATTAGCATGTTTAAAGTGATTTTCATGCTTCCAGGGGCCCAAAACACAAGATTTATGGAATGGTTAAAAGTGCATGAAAATGGCCAATTTACTCACTCTGAGTTCTCAAAAAGGGTTTCTTCACCCCGGGAAGTTAATTAAATACCATTTGGAGGCATTTAATGTTCGAGCAAAAACGGCTGATTTTCGACAAAAGAGATAACACCCCCCCATTACGTCATGCTTCAGAAATGTGGAAAATGGTCCGTTTTCAAATGTTTTATTTTTGAACGTCAGTTCACATTTGTAGGTGGATCATCAGTGTTAGAGCTAAAATTAGCATGTTTAAAGTGATTTTCATGCTTCCAGGGGCCCAAAACACAAGATTTATGGAATGGTTAAAAGTGCATGAAAATGGCCAATTTACTCACTCTGAGTTCTCAAAAAGGGTTTCTTCACCCCGGGAAGTTAATTAAATACCATTTGGAGGCATTTAATGTTCGAGCAAAAACGGCTGATTTTCGACAAAAGAGATAACACCCCCCCATTACGTCATGCTTCAGAAATGTGGAAAATGGTCCGTTTTCAAATGTTTTATTTTTGAACGTCAGTTCACATTTGTAGGTGGATCATCAGTGTTAGAGCTAAAATTAGCATGTTTAAAGTGATTTTCATGCTTCCAGGGGCCCAAAACACAAGATTTATGGAATGGTTAAAAGTGCATGAAAATGGCCAATTTACTCACTCTGAGTTCTCAAAAAGGGTTTCTTCACCCCGGGAAGTTAATTAAATACCATTTGGAGGCATTTAATGTTCGAGCAAAAACGGCTGATTTTCGACAAAAGAGATAACACCCCCCCATTACGTCATGCTTCAGAAATGTGGAAAATGGTCCGTTTTCAAATGTTTTATTTTTGAACGTCAGTTCACATTTGTAGGTGGATCATCAGTGTTAGAGCTAAAATTAGCATGTTTAAAGTGATTTTCATGCTTCCAGGGGCCCAAAACACAAGATTTATGGAATGGTTAAAAGTGCATGAAAATGGCCAATTTACTCACTCTGAGTTCTCAAAAAGGGTTTCTTCACCCCGGGAAGTTAATTAAATACCATTTGGAGGCATTTAATGTTCGAGCAAAAACGGCTGATTTTCGACAAAAGAGATAACACCCCCCCATTACGTCATGCTTCAGAAATGTGGAAAATGGTCCGTTTTCAAATGTTTTATTTTTGAACGTCAGTTCACATTTGTAGGTGGATCATCAGTGTTAGAGCTAAAATTAGCATGTTTAAAGTGATTTTCATGCTTCCAGGGGCCCAAAACACAAGATTTATGGAATGGTTAAAAGTGCATGAAAATGGCCAATTTACTCACTCTGAGTTCTCAGAAAGGGTTTCTTCACCCCGGGAAGTCAATTAAATACCATTTGGAGGCATTTAATGTTCGAGCAAAAACGGCTGATTTTCGACAAAAGAGATAACACCCCCCCATTACGTCATGCTTCAGAAATGTGGAAAATGGTCCGTTTTCAAATGTTTTATTTTTGAACGTCAGTTCACATTTGTAGGTGGATCATCAGTGTTAGAGCTAAAATTAGCATGTTTAAAGTGATTTTCATGCTTCCAGGGGCTCGGGAAGTTAATTAAATACCATTTGGAGGCATTTAATGTTCGAGCAAAAACGGCTGATTTTCGACAAAAGAGATAACACCCCCCCATTACGTCATGCTTCAGAAATGTGGAAAATGGTCCGTTTTCAAATGTTTTATTTTTGAACGTCAGTTCACATTTGTAGGTGGATCATCAGTGTTAGAGCTAAAATTAGCATGTTTAAAGTGATTTTCATGCTTCCAGGGGCTCGGGAAGTTAATTAAATACCATTTGGAGGCATTTAATGTTCGAGCAAAAACGGCTGATTTTCGACAAAAGAGATAACACCCCCCCATTACGTCATGCTTCAGAAATGTGGAAAATGGTCCGTTTTCAAATGTTTTATTTTTGAACGTCAGTTCACATTTGTAGGTGGATCATCAGTGTTAGAGCTAAAATTAGCATGTTTAAAGTGATTTTCATGCTTCCAGGGGCTCGGGAAGTTAATTAAATACCATTTGGAGGCATTTAATGTTCGAGCAAAAACGGCTGATTTTCGACAAAAGAGATATCACCCCCCCCATTACGTCATGCTTCAGAAATGTGGAAAATGGTCCGTTTTCAAATGTTTTATTTTTGAACGTCAGTTCACATTTGTAGGTGGATCATCAGTGTTAGAGCTAAAATTAGCATGTTTAAAGTGATTTTCATGCTTCCAGGGGCTCGGAAAGTTAATTAAATACCATTTGGAGGCATTTAATGTTCGAGCAAAAACGGCTGATTTTCGACAAAAGAGATAACACCCCCCCATTACGTCATGCTTCAGAAATGTGGAAAATGGTCCGTTTTCAAATGTTTTATTTTTGAACGTCAGTTCACATTTGTAGGTGGATCATCAGTGTTAGAGCTAAAATTAGCATGTTTAAAGTGATTTTCATGCTTCCAGGGGCCCAAAACACAAGATTTATGGAATGGTTAAAAGTGCATGAAAATGGCCAATTTACTCACTCTGAGTTCTCAAAAAGGGTTTCTTCACCCCGGGAAGTTAATTAAATACCATTTGGAGGCATTTAATGTTCGAGCAAAAACGGCTGATTTTCGACAAAAGAGATAACACCCCCCCATTACGTCATGCTTCAGAAATGTGGAAAATGGTCCGTTTTCAAATGTTTTATTTTTGAACGTCAGTTCACATTTGTAGGTGGATCATCAGTGTTAGAGCTAAAATTAGCATGTTTAAAGTGATTTTCATGCTTCCAGGGGCTCGGGAAGTTAATTAAATACCATTTGGAGGCATTTAATGTTCGAGCAAAAACGGCTGATTTTCGACAAAAGAGATAACACCCCCCCATTACGTCATGCTTCAGAAATGTGGAAAATGGTCCGTTTTCAAATGTTTTATTTTTGAACGTCAGTTCACATTTGTAGGTGGATCATCAGTGTTAGAGCTAAAATTAGCATGTTTAAAGTGATTTTCATGCTTCCAGGGGCTCGGGAAGTTAATTAAATACCATTTGGAGGCATTTAATGTTCGAGCAAAAACGGCTGATTTTCGACAAAAGAGATAACACCCCCCCATTACGTCATGCTTCAGAAATGTGGAAAATGGTCCGTTTTCAAATGTTTTATTTTTGAACGTCAGTTCACATTTGTAGGTGGATCATCAGTGTTAGAGCTAAAATTAGCATGTTTAAAGTGATTTTCATGCTTCCAGGGGCCCAAAACACAAGATTTATGGAATGGTTAAAAGTGCATGAAAATGGCCAATTTACTCACTCTGAGTTCTCAAAAAGGGTTTCTTCACCCCGGGAAGTTAATTAAATACCATTTGGAGGCATTTAATGTTCGAGCAAAAACGGCTGATTTTCGACAAAAGAGATAACACCCCCCCATTACGTCATGCTTCAGAAATGTGGAAAATGGTCCGTTTTCAAATGTTTTATTTTTGAACGTCAGTTCACATTTGTAGGTGGATCATCAGTGTTAGAGCTAAAATTAGCATGTTTAAAGTGATTTTCATGCTTCCAGGGGCTCGGGAAGTTAATTAAATACCATTTGGAGGCATTTAATGTTCGAGCAAAAACAGCTGATTTTCGACAAAAGAGATAACACCCCCCCATTACGTCATGCTTCAGAAATGTGGAAAATGGTCCGTTTTCAAATGTTTTATTTTTGAACGTCAGTTCACATTAGTAGGTGGATCATCAGTGTTAGAGCTAAAATTAGCATGTTTAAAGTGATTTTCATGCTTCCAGGGGCTCGGGAAGTTAATTAAATACCATTTGGAGGCATTTAATGTTCGAGCAAAAACGGCTGATTTTCGACAAAAAAGATAACACCCCCCCATTACGTCATGCTTCAGAAATGTGGAAAATGGTCCGTTTTCAAATGTTTTATTTTTGAACGTCAGTTCACATTTGTAGGTGGATCATCAGTGTTAGAGCTAAAATTAGCATGTTTAAAGTGATTTTCATGCTTCCAGGGGCCCAAAACACAAGATTTATGGAATGGTTAAAAGTGCATGAAAATGGCCAATTTACTCACTCTGAGTTCTCAAAAAGGGTTTCTTCACCCCGGGAAGTTAATTAAATACCATTTGGAGGCATTTAATGTTCGAGCAAAAACGGCTGATTTTCGACAAAAGAGATAACACCCCCCCATTACGTCATGCTTCAGAAATGTGGAAAATGGTCCGTTTTCAAATGTTTTATTTTTGAACGTCAGTTCACATTTGTAGGTGGATCATCAGTGTTAGAGCTAAAATCAGCATGTTTAAAGTGATTTTCATGCTTCCAGGGGCCCAAAACACAAGATTTATGGAATGGTTAAAAGTGCATGAAAATGGCCAATTTACTCACTCTGAGTTCTCAAAAAGGGTTTCTTCACCCCGGGAAGTTAATTAAATACCATTTGGAGGCATTTAATGTTCGAGCAAAAACGGCTGATTTTCGACAAAAGAGATAACACCCCCCCATTACGTCATGCTTCAGAAATGTGGAAAATGGTCCGTTTTCAAATGTTTTATTTGTGAACGTCAGTTCACATTTGTAGGTGGATCATCAGTGTTAGAGCTAAAATTAGCATGTTTAAAGTGATTTTCATGCTTCTAGGGGCTCGGGAAGTTAATTAAATACCATTTGGAGGCATTTAATGTTCGAGCAAAAACGGCTGATTTTCGACAAAAGAGATAACACCCCCCCATTACGTCATGCTTCAGAAATGTGGAAAATGGTCCGTTTTCAAATGTTTTATTTTTGAACGTCAGTTCACATTTGTAGGTGGATCATCAGTGTTAGAGCTAAAATTAGCATGTTTAAAGTGATTTTCATGCTTCCAGGGGCCAAAACACAAGATTTATGGAATGGTTAAAAGTGCATGAAAATGTCCAATTTACTCACTCTGAGTTCTCAAAAAGGGTTTCTTCACCCCGGGAAGTTAATTAAATACCATTTGGAGGCATTTAATGTTCGAGCAAAAACGGCTGATTTTCGACAAAAGAGATAACACCCCCCCATTACGTCATGCTTCAGAAATGTGGAAAATGGTCCGTTTTCAAATGTTTTATTTTTGAACGTCAGTTCACATTTGTAGGTGGATCATCAGTGTTAGAGCTAAAATTAGCATGTTTAACCCCTTTACTGCTAAGGCATTATTCCTGCACTCATTCACTTTCCATTGAAATCAATGGAAAGTCCATGACGAGTTACCCTTGTCATTAGCGGCGAAGAGGTTAAAGTGATTTTCATGCTTCCAGGGGCTCGGGAAGTTAATTAAATACCATTTGGAGGCATTTAATGTTCGAGCAAAAACGGCTGATTTTCGACAAAAGAGATAACACCCCCCCATTACGTCATGCTTCAGAAATGTGGAAAATGGTCCGTTTTCAAATGTTTTATTTTTGAACGTCAGTTCACATTTGTAGGTGGATCATCAGTGTTAGAGCTAAAATTAGCATGTTTAAAGTGATTTTCATGCTTCCAGGGGCTCGGGAAGTTAATTAAATACCATTTGGAGGCATTTAATGTTCGAGCAAAAACGGCTGATTTTCGACAAAAGAGATAACACCCCCCCATTACGTCATGCTTCAGAAATGTGGAAAATGGTCCGTTTTCAAATGTTTTATTTTTGAACGTCAGTTCACATTTGTAGGTGGATCATCAGTGTTAGAGCTAAAATTAGCATGTTTAAAGTGATTTTCATGCTTCCAGGGGCTCAGGAAGTTAATTAAATACCATTTGGAGGCATTTAATGTTCGAGCAAAAACGGCTGATTTTCGACAAAAGAGATAACACCCCCCCATTACGTCATGCTTCAGAAATGTGGAAAATGGTCCGTTTTCAAATGTTTTATTTTTGAACGTCAGTTCACATTTGTAGGTGGATCATCAGTGTTAGAGCTAAAATTAGCATGTTTAAAGTGATTTTCATGCTTCCAGGGGCCCAAAACACAAGATTTATGGAATGGTTAAAAGTGCATGAAAATGGCCAATTTACTCACTCTGAGTTCTCAAAAAGGGTTTCTTCACCCCGGGAAGTTAATTAAATACCATTTGGAGGCATTTAATGTTCGAGCAAAAACGGCTGATTTTCGACAAAAGAGATAACACCCCCCATTACGTCATGCTTCAGAAATGTGGAAAATGGTCCGTTTTCAAATGTTTTATTTTTGAACGTCAGTTCACATTTGTAGGTGGATCATCAGTGTTAGAGCTAAAATTAGCATGTTTAAAGTGATTTTCATGCTTCCAGGGGCTTGGGAAGTTAATTAAATACCATTTGGAGGCATTTAATGTTCGAGCAAAAACGGCTGATTTTCGACAAAAGAGATAACACCCCCCCATTACGTCATGCTTCAGAAATGTGGAAAATGGTCCGTTTTCAAATGTTTTATTTTTGAACGTCAGTTCACATTTGTAGGTGGATCATCAGTGTTAGAGCTAAAATTAGCATGTTTAAAGTGATTTTCATGCTTCCAGGGGCCCAAAACACAAGATTTATGGAATGGTTAAAAGTGCATGAAAATGGCCAATTTACTCACTCTGAGTTCTCAAAAAGGGTTTCTTCACCCCGGGAAGTTAATTAAATACCATTTGGAGGCATTTAATGTTCGAGCAAAAACGGCTGATTTTCGACAAAAGAGATAACACCCCCCCATTACGTCATGCTTCAGAAATGTGGAAAATGGTCCGTTTTCAAATGTTTTATTTTTGAACGTCAGTTCACATTTGTAGGTGGATCATCAGTGTTAGAGCTAAAATTAGCATGTTTAAAGTGATTTTCATGCTTCCAGGGGCTCGGGAAGTTAATTAAATACCATTTGGAGGCATTTAATGTTCGAGCAAAAACGGCTGATTTTCGACAAAAGAGATAACACCCCCCCATTACGTCATGCTTCAGAAATGTGGAAAATGGTCCGTTTTCAAATGTTTTATTTTTGAACGTCAGTTCACATTTGTAGGTGGATCATCAGTGTTAGAGCTAAAATTAGCATGTTTAAAGTGATTTTCATGCTTCCAGGGGCCCAAAACACAAGATTTATGGAATGGTTAAAAGTGCATGAAAATGGCCAATTTACTCACTCTGAGTTCTCAAAAAGGGTTTCTTCACCCCGGGAAGTTAATTAAATACCATTTGGAGGCATTTAATGTTCGAGCAAAAACGGCTGATTTTCGACAAAAGAGATAACACCCCCCCATTACGTCATGCTTCAGAAATGTGGAAAATGGTCCGTTTTCAAATGTTTTATTTTTGAACGTCAGTTCACATTTGTAGGTGGATCATCAGTGTTAGAGCTAAAATTAGCATGTTTAAAGTGATTTTCATGCTTCCAGGGGCTCGGGAAGTTAATTAAATACCATTTGGAGGCATTTAATGTTCGAGCAAAAACGGCTGATTTTCGACAAAAGAGATAACACCCCCCCATTACGTCATGCTTCAGAAATGTGGAAAATGGTCCGTTTTCAAATGTTTTATTTTTGAACGTCAGTTCACATTTGTAGGTGGATCATCAGTGTTAGAGCTAAAATTAGCATGTTTAAAGTGATTTTCATGCTTCCAGGGGCTCGGGAAGTTAATTAAATACCATTTGGAGGCATTTAATGTTCGAGCAAAAACGGCTGATTTTCGACAAAAGAGATAACACCCCCCCATTACGTCATGCTTCAGAAATGTGGAAAATGGTCAGTTTTCAAATGTTTTATTTTTGAACGTCAGTTCACATTTGTAGGTGGATCATCAGTGTTAGAGCTAAAATTAGCATGTTTAAAGTGATTTTCATGCTTCCAGGGGCCCAAAACACAAGATTTATGGAATGGTTAAAAGTGCATGAAAATGGCCAATTTACTCACTCTGAGTTCTCAAAAAGGGTTTCTTCACCCCGGGAAGTTAATTAAATACCATTTGGAGGCATTTAATGTTCGAGCAAAAACGGCTGATTTTCGACAAAAGAGATAACACCCCCCCATTACGTCATGCTTCAGAAATGTGGAAAATGGTCCGTTTTCAAATGTTTTATTTTTGAACGTCAGTTCACATTTGTAGGTGGATCATCAGTGTTAGAGCTAAAATTAGCATGTTTAAAGTGATTTTCATGCTTCCAGGGGCTCGGGAAGTTAATTAAATACCATTTGGAGGCATTTAATGTTCGAGCAAAAACGGCTGATTTTCGACAAAAGAGATAACACCCCCCCATTACGTCATGCTTCAGAAATGTGGAAAATGGTCCGTTTTCAAATGTTTTATTTTTGAACGTCAGTTCACATTTGTAGGTGGATCATCAGTGTTAGAGCTAAAATTAGCATGTTTAAAGTGATTTTCATGCTTCCAGGGGCCCAAAACACAAGATTTATGGAATGGTTAAAAGTGCATGAAAATGGCCAATTTACTCACTCTGAGTTCTCAAAAAGGGTTTCTTCACCCCGGGAAGTCAATTAAATACCATTTGGAGGCATTTAATGTTCGAGCAAAAACGGCTGATTTTCGACAAAAGAGATAACACCCCCCCCATTACGTCATGCTTCAGAAATGTGGAAAATGGTCCGTTTTCAAATGTTTTATTTTTGAACGTCAGTTCACATTTGTAGGTGGATCATCAGTGTTAGAGCTAAAATTAGCATGTTTAAAGTGATTTTCATGCTTCCAGGGGCTCGGGAAGTTAATTAAATACCATTTGGAGGCATTTAATGTTCGAGCAAAAACGGCTGATTTTCGACAAAAGAGATAACACCCCCCCATTACGTCATGCTTCAGAAATGTGGAAAATGGTCCGTTTTCAAATGTTTTATTTTTGAACGTCAGTTCACATTTGTAGGTGGATCATCAGTGTTAGAGCTAAAATTAGCATGTTTAAAGTGATTTTCATGCTTCCAGGGGCTCGGGAAGTTAATTAAATACCATTTGGAGGCATTTAATGTTCGAGCAAAAACGGCTGATTTTCGACAAAAGAGATAACACCCCCCCATTACGTCATGCTTCAGAAATGTGGGAAATGGTCCGTTTTCAAATGTTTTATTTTTGAACGTCAGTTCACATTTGTAGGTGGATCATCAGTGTTAGAGCTAAAATTAGCATGTTTAAAGTGATTTTCATGCTTCCAGGGGCCCAAAACACAAGATTTATGGAATGGTTAAAAGTGCATGAAAATGGCCAATTTACTCACTCTGAGTTCTCAAAAAGGGTTTCTTCACCCCGGGAAGTTAATTAAATACCATTTGGAGGCATTTAATGTTCGAGCAAAAACGGCTGATTTTCGACAAAAGAGATAACACCCCCCCATTACGTCATGCTTCAGAAATGTGGAAAATGGTCCGTTTTCAAATGTTTTATTTTTGAACGTCAGTTCACATTTGTAGGTGGATCATCAGTGTTAGAGCTAAAATTAGCATGTTTAAAGTGATTTTCATGCTTCCAGGGGCCCAAAACACAAGATTTATGGAATGGTTAAAAGTGCATGAAAATGGCCAATTTACTCACTCTGAGTTCTCAAAAAGGGTTTCTTCACCCCGGGAAGTCAATTAAATACCATTTGGAGGCATTTAATGTTCGAGCAAAAACGGCTGATTTTCGACAAAAGAGATAACACCCCCCCATTACGTCATGCTTCAGAAATGTGGAAAATGGTCCGTTTTCAAATGTTTTATTTTTGAACGTCAGTTCACATTTGTAGGTGGATCATCAGTGTTAGAGCTAAAATTAGCATGTTTAAAGTGATTTTCATGCTTCCAGGGGCTCGGGAAGTTAATTAAATACCATTTGGAGGCATTTAATGTTCGAGCAAAAACGGCTGATTTTCGACAAAAGAGATAACACCCCCCCATTACGTCATGCTTCAGAAATGTGGAAAATGGTCCGTTTTCAAATGTTTTATTTTTGAACGTCAGTTCACATTTGTAGGTGGATCATCAGTGTTAGAGCTAAAATTAGCATGTTTAAAGTGATTTTCATGCTTCCAGGGGCTCGGGAAGTTAATTAAATACCATTTGGAGGCATTTAATGTTCGAGCAAAAACGGCTGATTTTCGACAAAAGAGATAACACCCCCCCATTACGTCATGCTTCAGAAATGTGGAAAATGGTCCGTTTTCAAATGTTTTATTTTTGAACGTCAGTTCACATTTGTAGGTGGATCATCAGTGTTAGAGCTAAAATTAGCATGTTTAAAGTGATTTTCATGCTTCCAGGGGCCCAAAACACAAGATTTATGGAATGGTTAAAAGTGCATGAAAATGGCCAATTTACTCACTCTGAGTTCTCAAAAAGGGTTTCTTCACCCCGGGAAGTTAATTAAATACCATTTGGAGGCATTTAATGTTCGAGCAAAAACGGCTGATTTTCGACAAAAGAGATAACACCCCCCCATTACGTCATGCTTCAGAAATGTGGAAAATGGTCCGTTTTCAAATGTTTTATTTTTGAACGTCAGTTCACATTTGTAGGTGGATCATCAGTGTTAGAGCTAAAATTAGCATGTTTAAAGTGATTTTCATGCTTCCAGGGGCCCAAAACACAAGATTTATGGAATGGTTAAAAGTGCATGAAAATGGCCAATTTACTCACTCTGAGTTCTCAAAAAGGGTTTCTTCACCCCGGGAAGTTAATTAAATACCATTTGGAGGCATTTAATGTTCGAGCAAAAACGGCTGATTTTCGACAAAAGAGATAACACCCCCCCATTACATCATGCTTCAGAAATGTGGAAAATGGTCCGTTTTCAAATGTTTTATTTTTGAACGTCAGTTCACATTTGTAGGTGGATCATCAGTGTTAGAGCTAAAATTAGCATGTTTAAAGTGATTTTCATGCTTCCAGGGGCCCAAAACACAAGATTCATGGAATGGTTAAAAGTGCATGAAAATGGCCAATTTACTCACTCTGAGTTCTCAAAAAGGGTTTCTTCACCCCGGGAAGTTAATTAAATACCATTTGGAGGCATTTAATGTTCGAGCAAAAACGGCTGATTTTCGACAAAAGAGATAACACCCCCCCATTACGTCATGCTTCAGAAATGTGGAAAATGGTCCGTTTTCAAATGTTTTATTTTTGAACGTCAGTTCACATTTGTAGGTGGATCATCAGTGTTAGAGCTAAAATTAGCATGTTTAAAGTGATTTTCATGCTTCCAGGGGCTCGGGAAGTTAATTAAATACCATTTGGAGGCATTTAATGTTCGAGCAAAAACGGCTGATTTTCGACAAAAGAGATAACACCCCCCCATTACGTCATGCTTCAGAAATGTGGAAAATGGTCCGTTTTCAAATGTTTTATTTTTGAACGTCAGTTCACATTTGTAGGTGGATCATCAGTGTTAGAGCTAAAATTAGCATGTTTAAAGTGATTTTCATGCTTCCAGGGGATCGGGAAGTTAATTAAATACCATTTGGAGGCATTTAATGTTCGAGCAAAAACGGCTGATTTTCGACAAAAGAGATAACACCCCCCCCATTACGTCATGCTTCAGAAATGTGGAAAATGGTCCGTTTTCAAATGTTTTATTTTTGAACGTCAGTTCACATTTGTAGGTGGATCATCAGTGTTAGAGCTAAAATTAGCATGTTTAAAGTGATTTTCATGCTTCCAGGGGCTCGGGAAGTTAATTAAATACCATTTGGAGGCATTTAATGTTCGAGCAAAAACGGCTGATTTTCGACAAAAGAGATGACACCCCCCCCATTACGTCATGCTTCAGAAATGTGGAAAATGGTCAGTTTTCAAATGTTTTATTTTTGAACGTCAGTTCACATTTGTAGGTGGATCATCAGTGTTAGAGCTAAAATTAGCATGTTTAAAGTGATTTTCATGCTTCCAGGGGCCCAAAACACAAGATTTATGGAATGGTTAAAAGTGCATGAAAATGGCCAATTTACTCACTCTGAGTTCTCAAAAAGGGTTTCTTCACCCCGGGAAGTTAATTAAATACCATTTGGAGGCATTTAATGTTCGAGCAAAAACGGCTGATTTTCGACAAAAGAGATAACACCCCCCCATTATGTCATGCTTCAGAAATGTGGAAAATGGTCCGTTTTCAAATGTTTTATTTTTGAACGTCAGTTCACATTTGTAGGTGGATCATCAGTGTTAGAGCTAAAATTAGCATGTTTAAAGTGATTTTCATGCTTCCAGGGGCCCAAAACACAAGATTTATGGAATGGTTAAAAGTGCATGAAAATGGCCAATTTACTCACTCTGAGTTCTCAAAAAGGGTTTCTTCACCCCGGGAAGTTAATTAAATACCATTTGGAGGCATTTAATGTTCGAGCAAAAACGGCTGATTTTCGACAAAAGAGATAACACCCCCCCATTACGTCATGCTTCAGAAATGTGGAAAATGGTCCGTTTTCAAATGTTTTATTTTTGAACGTCAGTTCACATTTGTAGGTGGATCATCAGTGTTAGAGCTAAAATTAGCATGTTTAAAGTGATTTTCATGCTTCCAGGGGCCCAAAACACAAGATTTATGGAATGGTTAAAAGTGCATGAAAATGGCCAATTTACTCACTCTGAGTTCTCAAAAAGGGTTTCTTCACCCCGGGAAGTTAATTAAATACCATTTGGAGGCATTTAATGTTCGAGCAAAAACGGCTGATTTTCGACAAAAGAGATAACACCCCCCCATTACATCATGCTTCAGAAATGTGGAAAATGGTCCGTTTTCAAATGTTTTATTTTTGAACGTCAGTTCACATTTGTAGGTGGATCATCAGTGTTAGAGCTAAAATTAGCATGTTTAAAGTGATTTTCATGCTTCCAGGGGCCCAAAACACAAGATTTATGGAATGGTTAAAAGTGCATGAAAATGGCCAATTTACTCACTCTGAGTTCTCAAAAAGGGTTTCTTCACCCCGGGAAGTTAATTAAATACCATTTGGAGGCATTTAATGTTCGAGCAAAAACGGCTGATTTTCGACAAAAGAGATAACACCCCCCCATTACGTCATGCTTCAGAAATGTGGAAAATGGTCCGTTTTCAAATGTTTTATTTTTGAACGTCAGTTCACATTTGTAGGTGGATCATCAGTGTTAGAGCTAAAATTAGCATGTTTAAAGTGATTTTCATGCTTCCAGGGGCTCGGGAAGTTAATTAAATACCATTTGGAGGCATTTAATGTTCGAGCAAAAACGGCTGATTTTCGACAAAAGAGATAACACCCCCCCATTACGTCATGCTTCAGAAATGTGGAAAATGGTCCGTTTTCAAATGTTTTATTTTTGAACGTCAGTTCACATTTGTAGGTGGATCATCAGTGTTAGAGCTAAAATTAGCATGTTTAAAGTGATTTTCATGCTTCCAGGGGATCGGGAAGTTAATTAAATACCATTTGGAGGCATTTAATGTTCGAGCAAAAACGGCTGATTTTCGACAAAAGAGATAACACCCCCCCCATTACGTCATGCTTCAGAAATGTGGAAAATGGTCCGTTTTCAAATGTTTTATTTTTGAACGTCAGTTCACATTTGTAGGTGGATCATCAGTGTTAGAGCTAAAATTAGCATGTTTAAAGTGATTTTCATGCTTCCAGGGGCTCGGGAAGTTAATTAAATACCATTTGGAGGCATTTAATGTTCGAGCAAAAACGGCTGATTTTCGACAAAAGAGATGACACCCCCCCCATTACGTCATGCTTCAGAAATGTGGAAAATGGTCAGTTTTCAAATGTTTTATTTTTGAACGTCAGTTCACATTTGTAGGTGGATCATCAGTGTTAGAGCTAAAATTAGCATGTTTAAAGTGATTTTCATGCTTCCAGGGGCCCAAAACACAAGATTTATGGAATGGTTAAAAGTGCATGAAAATGGCCAATTTACTCACTCTGAGTTCTCAAAAAGGGTTTCTTCACCCCGGGAAGTTAATTAAATACCATTTGGAGGCATTTAATGTTCGAGCAAAAACGGCTGATTTTCGACAAAAGAGATAACACCCCCCCATTACGTCATGCTTCAGAAATGTGGAAAATGGTCCGTTTTCAAATGTTTTATTTTTGAACGTCAGTTCACATTTGTAGGTGGATCATCAGTGTTAGAGCTAAAATTAGCATGTTTAAAGTGATTTTCATGCTTCCAGGGGCTCGGGAAGTTAATTAAATACCATTTGGAGGCATTTAATGTTCGAGCAAAAACGGCTGATTTTCGACAAAAGAGATAACACCCCCCCATTACGTCATGCTTCAGAAATGTGGAAAATGGTCCGTTTTCAAATGTTTTATTTTTGAACGTCAGTTCACATTTGTAGGTGGATCATCAGTGTTAGAGCTAAAATTAGCATGTTTAAAGTGATTTTCATGCTTCCAGGGGCTCGGGAAGTTAATTAAATACCATTTGGAGGCATTTAATGTTCGAGCAAAAACGGCTGATTTTCGACAAAAGAGATAACACCCCCCCATTACGTCATGCTTCAGAAATGTGGAAAATGGTCCGTTTTCAAATGTTTTATTTTTGAACGTCAGTTCACATTTGTAGGTGGATCATCAGTGTTAGAGCTAAAATTAGCATGTTTAAAGTGATTTTCATGCTTCCAGGGGCCCAAAACACAAGATTTATGGAATGGTTAAAAGTGCATGAAAATGGCCAATTTACTCACTCTGAGTTCTCAAAAAGGGTTTCTTCACCCCGGGAAGTTAATTAAATACCATTTGGAGGCATTTAATGTTCGAGCAAAAACGGCTGATTTTCGACAAAAGAGATAACACCCCCCCATTACGTCATGCTTCAGAAATGTGGAAAATGGTCCGTTTTCAAATGTTTTATTTTTGAACGTCAGTTCACATTTGTAGGTGGATCATCAGTGTTAGAGCTAAAATTAGCATGTTTAAAGTGATTTTCATGCTTCCAGGGGCCCAAAACACAAGATTTATGGAATGGTTAAAAGTGCATGAAAATGGCCAATTTACTCACTCTGAGTTCTCAAAAAGGGTTTCTTCACCCCGGGAAGTTAATTAAATACCATTTGGAGGCATTTAATGTTCGAGCAAAAACGGCTGATTTTCGACAAAAGAGATAACACCCCCCCATTACATCATGCTTCAGAAATGTGGAAAATGGTCCGTTTTCAAATGTTTTATTTTTGAACGTCAGTTCACATTTGTAGGTGGATCATCAGTGTTAGAGCTAAAATTAGCATGTTTAAAGTGATTTTCATGCTTCCAGGGGCCCAAAACACAAGATTTATGGAATGGTTAAAAGTGCATGAAAATGGCCAATTTACTCACTCTGAGTTCTCAAAAAGGGTTTCTTCACCCCGGGAAGTTAATTAAATACCATTTGGAGGCATTTAATGTTCGAGCAAAAACGGCTGATTTTCGACAAAAGAGATAACACCCCCCCATTACGTCATGCTTCAGAAATGTGGAAAATGGTCCGTTTTCAAATGTTTTATTTTTGAACGTCAGTTCACATTTGTAGGTGGATCATCAGTGTTAGAGCTAAAATTAGCATGTTTAAAGTGATTTTCATGCTTCCAGGGGCCCAAAACACAAGATTTATGGAATGGTTAAAAGTGCATGAAAATGGCCAATTTACTCACTCTGAGTTCTCAAAAAGGGTTTCTTCACCCCGGGAAGTTAATTAAATACCATTTGGAGGCATTTAATGTTCGAGCAAAAACGGCTGATTTTCGACAAAAGAGATAACACCCCCCCATTACGTCATGCTTCAGAAATGTGGAAAATGGTCCGTTTTCAAATGTTTTATTTTTGAACGTCAGTTCACATTTGTAGGTGGATCATCAGTGTTAGAGCTAAAATTAGCATGTTTAAAGTGATTTTCATGCTTCCAGGGGCCCAAAACACAAGATTTATGGAATGGTTAAAAGTGCATGAAAATGGCCAATTTACTCACTCTGAGTTCTCAAAAAGGGTTTCTTCACCCCGGGAAGTTAATTAAATACCATTTGGAGGCATTTAATGTTCGAGCAAAAACGGCTGATTTTCGACAAAAGAGATAACACCCCCCCATTACGTCATGCTTCAGAAATGTGGAAAATGGTCCGTTTTCAAATGTTTTATTTTTGAACGTCAGTTCACATTTGTAGGTGGATCATCAGTGTTAGAGCTAAAATTAGCATGTTTAAAGTGATTTTCATGCTTCCAGGGGCCCAAAACACAAGATTTATGGAATGGTTAAAAGTGCATGAAAATGGCCAATTTACTCACTCTGAGTTCTCAAAAAGGGTTTCTTCACCCCGGGAAGTTAATTAAATACCATTTGGAGGCATTTAATGTTCGAGCAAAAACGGCTGATTTTCGACAAAAGAGATAACACCCCCCCATTACATCATGCTTCAGAAATGTGGAAAATGGTCCGTTTTCAAATGTTTTATTTTTGAACGTCAGTTCACATTTGTAGGTGGATCATCAGTGTTAGAGCTAAAATTAGCATGTTTAAAGTGATTTTCATGCTTCCAGGGGCCCAAAACACAAGATTTATGGAATGGTTAAAAGTGCATGAAAATGGCCAATTTACTCACTCTGAGTTCTCAAAAAGGGTTTCTTCACCCCGGGAAGTTAATTAAATACCATTTGGAGGCATTTAATGTTCGAGCAAAAACGGCTGATTTTCGACAAAAGAGATAACACCCCCCCATTACGTCATGCTTCAGAAATGTGGAAAATGGTCCGTTTTCAAATGTTTTATTTTTGAACGTCAGTTCACATTTGTAGGTGGATCATCAGTGTTAGAGCTAAAATTAGCATGTTTAAAGTGATTTTCATGCTTCCAGGGGCTCGGGAAGTTAATTAAATACCATTTGGAGGCATTTAATGTTCGAGCAAAAACGGCTGATTTTCGACAAAAGAGATAACACCCCCCCATTACGTCATGCTTCAGAAATGTGGAAAATGGTCCGTTTTCAAATGTTTTATTTTTGAACGTCAGTTCACATTTGTAGGTGGATCATCAGTGTTAGAGCTAAAATTAGCATGTTTAAAGTGATTTTCATGCTTCCAGGGGCCCAAAACACAAGATTTATGGAATGGTTAAAAGTGCATGAAAATGGCCAATTTACTCACTCTGAGTTCTCAAAAAGGGTTTCTTCACCCCGGGAAGTTAATTAAATACCATTTGGAGGCATTTAATGTTCGAGCAAAAACGGCTGATTTTCGACAAAAGAGATAACACCCCCCCATTACGTCATGCTTCAGAAATGTGGAAAATGGTCCGTTTTCAAATGTTTTATTTTTGAACGTCAGTTCACATTTGTAGGTGGATCATCAGTGTTAGAGCTAAAATTAGAATGTTTAAAGTGATTTTCATGCTTCCAGGGGCCCAAAACACAAGATTTATGGAATGGTTAAAAGTGCATGAAAATGGCCAATTTACTCACTCTGAGTTCTCAAAAAGGGTTTCTTCACCCCGGGAAGTTAATTAAATACCATTTGGAGGCATTTAATGTTCGAGCAAAAACGGCTGATTTTCGACAAAAGAGATAACACCCCCCCATTACGTCATGCTTCAGAAATGTGGAAAATGGTCCGTTTTCAAATGTTTTATTTTTGAACGTCAGTTCACATTTGTAGGTGGATCATCAGTGTTAGAGCTAAAATTAGCATGTTTAAAGTGATTTTCATGCTTCCAGGGGCCCAAAACACAAGATTTATGGAATGGTTAAAAGTGCATGAAAATGGCCAATTTACTCACTCTGAGTTCTCAAAAAGGGTTTCTTCACCCCGGGAAGTTAATTAAATACCATTTGGAGGCATTTAATGTTCGAGCAAAAACGGCTGATTTTCGACAAAAGAGATAACACCCCCCCATTACATCATGCTTCAGAAATGTGGAAAATGGTCCGTTTTCAAATGTTTTATTTTTGAACGTCAGTTCACATTTGTAGGTGGATCATCAGTGTTAGAGCTAAAATTAGCATGTTTAAAGTGATTTTCATGCTTCCAGGGGCCCAAAACACAAGATTTATGGAATGGTTAAAAGTGCATGAAAATGGCCAATTTACTCACTCTGAGTTCTCAAAAAGGGTTTCTTCACCCCGGGAAGTTAATTAAATACCATTTGGAGGCATTTAATGTTCGAGCAAAAACGGCTGATTTTCGACAAAAGAGATAACACCCCCCCATTACGTCATGCTTCAGAAATGTGGAAAATGGTCCGTTTTCAAATGTTTTATTTTTGAACGTCAGTTCACATTTGTAGGTGGATCATCAGTGTTAGAGCTAAAATTAGCATGTTTAAAGTGATTTTCATGCTTCCAGGGGCTCGGGAAGTTAATTAAATACCATTTGGAGGCATTTAATGTTCGAGCAAAAACGGCTGATTTTCGACAAAAGAGATAACACCCCCCCATTACGTCATGCTTCAGAAATGTGGAAAATGGTCCGTTTTCAAATGTTTTATTTTTGAACGTCAGTTCACATTTGTAGGTGGATCATCAGTGTTAGAGCTAAAATTAGCATGTTTAAAGTGATTTTCATGCTTCCAGGGGCCCAAAACACAAGATTTATGGAATGGTTAAAAGTGCATGAAAATGGCCAATTTACTCACTCTGAGTTCTCAAAAAGGGTTTCTTCACCCCGGGAAGTCAATTAAATACCATTTGGAGGCATTTAATGTTCGAGCAAAAACGGCTGATTTTCGACAAAAGAGATAACACCCCCCCCATTACGTCATGCTTCAGAAATGTGGAAAATGGTCCGTTTTCAAATGTTTTATTTTTGAACGTCAGTTCACATTTGTAGGTGGATCATCAGTGTTAGAGCTAAAATTAGCATGTTTAAAGTGATTTTCATGCTTCCAGGGGCTCGGGAAGTTAATTAAATACCATTTGGAGGCATTTAATGTTCGAGCAAAAACGGCTGATTTTCGACAAAAGAGATAACACCCCCCCATTACGTCATGCTTCAGAAATGTGGAAAATGGTCCGTTTTCAAATGTTTTATTTTTGAACGTCAGTTCACATTTGTAGGTGGATCATCAGTGTTAGAGCTAAAATTAGCATGTTTAAAGTGATTTTCATGCTTCCAGGGGCTCGGGAAGTTAATTAAATACCATTTGGAGGCATTTAATGTTCGAGCAAAAACGGCTGATTTTCGACAAAAGAGATAACACCCCCCCATTACGTCATGCTTCAGAAATGTGGGAAATGGTCCGTTTTCAAATGTTTTATTTTTGAACGTCAGTTCACATTTGTAGGTGGATCATCAGTGTTAGAGCTAAAATTAGCATGTTTAAAGTGATTTTCATGCTTCCAGGGGCCCAAAACACAAGATTTATGGAATGGTTAAAAGTGCATGAAAATGGCCAATTTACTCACTCTGAGTTCTCAAAAAGGGTTTCTTCACCCCGGGAAGTTAATTAAATACCATTTGGAGGCATTTAATGTTCGAGCAAAAACGGCTGATTTTCGACAAAAGAGATAACACCCCCCCATTACGTCATGCTTCAGAAATGTGGAAAATGGTCCGTTTTCAAATGTTTTATTTTTGAACGTCAGTTCACATTTGTAGGTGGATCATCAGTGTTAGAGCTAAAATTAGCATGTTTAAAGTGATTTTCATGCTTCCAGGGGCCCAAAACACAAGATTTATGGAATGGTTAAAAGTGCATGAAAATGGCCAATTTACTCACTCTGAGTTCTCAAAAAGGGTTTCTTCACCCCGGGAAGTCAATTAAATACCATTTGGAGGCATTTAATGTTCGAGCAAAAACGGCTGATTTTCGACAAAAGAGATAACACCCCCCCATTACGTCATGCTTCAGAAATGTGGAAAATGGTCCGTTTTCAAATGTTTTATTTTTGAACGTCAGTTCACATTTGTAGGTGGATCATCAGTGTTAGAGCTAAAATTAGCATGTTTAAAGTGATTTTCATGCTTCCAGGGGCTCGGGAAGTTAATTAAATACCATTTGGAGGCATTTAATGTTCGAGCAAAAACGGCTGATTTTCGACAAAAGAGATAACACCCCCCCATTACGTCATGCTTCAGAAATGTGGAAAATGGTCCGTTTTCAAATGTTTTATTTTTGAACGTCAGTTCACATTTGTAGGTGGATCATCAGTGTTAGAGCTAAAATTAGCATGTTTAAAGTGATTTTCATGCTTCCAGGGGCTCGGGAAGTTAATTAAATACCATTTGGAGGCATTTAATGTTCGAGCAAAAACGGCTGATTTTCGACAAAAGAGATAACACCCCCCCATTACGTCATGCTTCAGAAATGTGGAAAATGGTCCGTTTTCAAATGTTTTATTTTTGAACGTCAGTTCACATTTGTAGGTGGATCATCAGTGTTAGAGCTAAAATTAGCATGTTTAAAGTGATTTTCATGCTTCCAGGGGCCCAAAACACAAGATTTATGGAATGGTTAAAAGTGCATGAAAATGGCCAATTTACTCACTCTGAGTTCTCAAAAAGGGTTTCTTCACCCCGGGAAGTTAATTAAATACCATTTGGAGGCATTTAATGTTCGAGCAAAAACGGCTGATTTTCGACAAAAGAGATAACACCCCCCCATTACGTCATGCTTCAGAAATGTGGAAAATGGTCCGTTTTCAAATGTTTTATTTTTGAACGTCAGTTCACATTTGTAGGTGGATCATCAGTGTTAGAGCTAAAATTAGCATGTTTAAAGTGATTTTCATGCTTCCAGGGGCCCAAAACACAAGATTTATGGAATGGTTAAAAGTGCATGAAAATGGCCAATTTACTCACTCTGAGTTCTCAAAAAGGGTTTCTTCACCCCGGGAAGTTAATTAAATACCATTTGGAGGCATTTAATGTTCGAGCAAAAACGGCTGATTTTCGACAAAAGAGATAACACCCCCCCATTACGTCATGCTTCAGAAATGTGGAAAATGGTCCGTTTTCAAATGTTTTATTTTTGAACGTCAGTTCACATTTGTAGGTGGATCATCAGTGTTAGAGCTAAAATTAGCATGTTTAAAGTGATTTTCATGCTTCCAGGGGCCCAAAACACAAGATTTATGGAATGGTTAAAAGTGCATGAAAATGGCCAATTTACTCACTCTGAGTTCTCAAAAAGGGTTTCTTCACCCCGGGAAGTTAATTAAATACCATTTGGAGGCATTTAATGTTCGAGCAAAAACGGCTGATTTTCGACAAAAGAGATAACACCCCCCCATTACATCATGCTTCAGAAATGTGGAAAATGGTCCGTTTTCAAATGTTTTATTTTTGAACGTCAGTTCACATTTGTAGGTGGATCATCAGTGTTAGAGCTAAAATTAGCATGTTTAAAGTGATTTTCATGCTTCCAGGGGCCCAAAACACAAGATTTATGGAATGGTTAAAAGTGCATGAAAATGGCCAATTTACTCACTCTGAGTTCTCAAAAAGGGTTTCTTCACCCCGGGAAGTTAATTAAATACCATTTGGAGGCATTTAATGTTCGAGCAAAAACGGCTGATTTTCGACAAAAGAGATAACACCCCCCCATTACGTCATGCTTCAGAAATGTGGAAAATGGTCCGTTTTCAAATGTTTTATTTTTGAACGTCAGTTCACATTTGTAGGTGGATCATCAGTGTTAGAGCTAAAATTAGCATGTTTAAAGTGATTTTCATGCTTCCAGGGGCTCGGGAAGTTAATTAAATACCATTTGGAGGCATTTAATGTTCGAGCAAAAACGGCTGATTTTCGACAAAAGAGATAACACCCCCCCATTACGTCATGCTTCAGAAATGTGGAAAATGGTCCGTTTTCAAATGTTTTATTTTTGAACGTCAGTTCACATTTGTAGGTGGATCATCAGTGTTAGAGCTAAAATTAGCATGTTTAAAGTGATTTTCATGCTTCCAGGGGATCGGGAAGTTAATTAAATACCATTTGGAGGCATTTAATGTTCGAGCAAAAACGGCTGATTTTCGACAAAAGAGATAACACCCCCCCCATTACGTCATGCTTCAGAAATGTGGAAAATGGTCCGTTTTCAAATGTTTTATTTTTGAACGTCAGTTCACATTTGTAGGTGGATCATCAGTGTTAGAGCTAAAATTAGCATGTTTAAAGTGATTTTCATGCTTCCAGGGGCTCGGGAAGTTAATTAAATACCATTTGGAGGCATTTAATGTTCGAGCAAAAACGGCTGATTTTCGACAAAAGAGATGACACCCCCCCCATTACGTCATGCTTCAGAAATGTGGAAAATGGTCAGTTTTCAAATGTTTTATTTTTGAACGTCAGTTCACATTTGTAGGTGGATCATCAGTGTTAGAGCTAAAATTAGCATGTTTAAAGTGATTTTCATGCTTCCAGGGGCCCAAAACACAAGATTTATGGAATGGTTAAAAGTGCATGAAAATGGCCAATTTACTCACTCTGAGTTCTCAAAAAGGGTTTCTTCACCCCGGGAAGTTAATTAAATACCATTTGGAGGCATTTAATGTTCGAGCAAAAACGGCTGATTTTCGACAAAAGAGATAACACCCCCCCATTACGTCATGCTTCAGAAATGTGGAAAATGGTCCGTTTTCAAATGTTTTATTTTTGAACGTCAGTTCACATTTGTAGGTGGATCATCAGTGTTAGAGCTAAAATTAGCATGTTTAAAGTGATTTTCATGCTTCCAGGGGCTCGGGAAGTTAATTAAATACCATTTGGAGGCATTTAATGTTCGAGCAAAAACGGCTGATTTTCGACAAAAGAGATAACACCCCCCCATTACGTCATGCTTCAGAAATGTGGAAAATGGTCCGTTTTCAAATGTTTTATTTTTGAACGTCAGTTCACATTTGTAGGTGGATCATCAGTGTTAGAGCTAAAATTAGCATGTTTAAAGTGATTTTCATGCTTCCAGGGGCTCGGGAAGTTAATTAAATACCATTTGGAGGCATTTAATGTTCGAGCAAAAACGGCTGATTTTCGACAAAAGAGATAACACCCCCCCATTACGTCATGCTTCAGAAATGTGGAAAATGGTCCGTTTTCAAATGTTTTATTTTTGAACGTCAGTTCACATTTGTAGGTGGATCATCAGTGTTAGAGCTAAAATTAGCATGTTTAAAGTGATTTTCATGCTTCCAGGGGCCCAAAACACAAGATTTATGGAATGGTTAAAAGTGCATGAAAATGGCCAATTTACTCACTCTGAGTTCTCAAAAAGGGTTTCTTCACCCCGGGAAGTTAATTAAATACCATTTGGAGGCATTTAATGTTCGAGCAA